>NC_091952.1:225006294-225241294 GCF_031021105.1 Erythrolamprus reginae
GAGTAAAGTGTGTGTGTGTTTCACTTCGTGGGAAGAAGGAGGGCTGTGACGTTTCTTCACGGCTATTAGCTAAGTACTTAAGGGCTGATTAAGGGACTTGTACAGCCGACAAGGTTGTTTTGGGGAAGAATGCTCTTTGCAATACAAAAAGGGTGCTTTGTTTCTTTTGAATTTTGTGATAAAGGACATTGTTTTGAATTTTTAAACGTGTGTGTGTCTGAAATTTGTACCCGTGAATTTTCGGGAGGCTTCTACCAGAAAGCCTGGCAGAACAGAAAATGGAGCTCCACAGAACACCCAATTTGCAGTGAAAGATGTCGAAAGAAAATGCATTAGCCATACCCACAGTGGGGTAGTAAAAGAGAAAGGTATGAAGGTCTTGGCATATTCAGGTTTCTTCCCATGTAGGTTTCAGAGATTTCTGGCGACGTATCAACGAGGTCCCATTCGTCATCTTCAGGCTGGTGCTTTTGTCGTTGTGCTAGGATGAAACATGGGAAGAAACATGGGAAGCAACCTACATGGGAAGAAACCCGAATATGCCAAGGCCTTCATACCTGTACCCGTGAAAATCTACGAAAATAAATATGTATGTATGTATGTATGTATGTATGTATGTATGTATGTATGTATGCATGTATGTTAATTCTCTGCCTTACAAGGCAGAAGCTGCTGGATCAAATCCCAGTAAGGGTATGGCTAGCTGATGATGCCAGAACAAGGCCAAAATAGTCCCATCCTAGTCTCCCTTAATTTTAAAAACTCAGCAAAAAAAACATGTGATACATACAGAATATAGTTTGTCGGCTATGAATAAATTAACTGCCTTGAAATGGCCCTGGGTTGGGCCTAGAGGCAAAAAGGAACTATGACGTTCCTTCATTATACCAGGGTGATCCAACAGAAAAAGTGTATAGCCCCTCCCTGGTACAAAGCTGAAGGGATCAGATCTGGTGGCTACAGGTTACAAGGCAGAAGCTGCCGGATCTAATCCCAGTAAGGGTTCGGCCAGGACAAGGCTGAAATAGTGCTATCCTAGTCTCCCTTAATTTTAAAAATTCAGGAAAAAAACCTTGTGATACACACACACAAACGCACACACAAACAAACAAACATATAAACTTTGCAGAGCCAGTGCTTTCCAATTTTTTTGCCACCATATGAAGCTAACTGAATTTCAATACGAGACAGTGAACCTTTTGCAAATGGCACGTTCAGTAATGTGACATATGAGGAAAGCCTGAAATTGTTCCGTGTAGATATTTATTGAAGAGCCCTGCCTCACAGAAATCTTGACCAAGTTTGCTTGAAGGAAGTGGAAAGTAATGAGGCTTTCACTCTGCTGAATGATTTTGTTTCAGATCACTAGTTCCTTGCTGTAGGAAGCTGGTGATTCTGACAGGATATCTAAGGGGGGAAGGGAAAGCTCAAGACATCTGGTTTCCTAATGCAAGAGGTTGAAAAAGGGTTTTCTGTTGGCCAGCTGACACAATACATGCTATATATTATGAGCCAAATCACCAGGCCTAATCTTACTGTCTGGATTAAAGACACTGCTGAGAAAAATTTTCATGCCTTTTGTTTGCTGTCATGTTGTAGACATATACAGTATATATGTATATGTAATCTCACACTACTTACCAGAGTTTACAAAATGTTTGCCAGACCCATCCTCGAATACAGCTCATCCGTTTGGAACCCATATCGCATCTCAGACATCAACACCCTTGAAAATGTCCAAAGATACTTCACCAGAAGAGCCCTTCACTCCTCCACTTGAAAGAGAATACCCTACGAGACTAGACTTTCAATCCTGGGCCTAGAAAGCCTAGAACTAAGACGCCTTAAACAAGATCTAAGTATTGCCCACAAGATCATATGCTGCAACGTCCTGCCTGTCGGCGACTACTTCAGCTTCAACCACAACAACACAAGACCACACAACAGATTTAAACTTAATATTAACCGCTCCAAACTTGACTGTAAAAAATATGACTTCAGTAATCGAGTTGTCGAAGCGTGGAACTCATGACTGGGCTAGTGTCATCCCCAAACCCCCAACACTTTACCCTTAGATTATCCACGGTTGACCTATCCAGATTCCTAAGAGGTCAGTAAGGGTGCCTTCTGTCCCCTGTCCTATTGCTCTCCTATATCTCCTATACCTTTCTTCTATTCCTATATCTCTTCTTCTATTCTTTCATTGATATGTTCTATTACTATATCTTCTTTTTTATTCTTTCATAGATATATTTTACTATGAGTATCTCCTCTATAACCTTCATCATGTATTTTACTATGTGTGTATACACACTAAAACCCTCATTGTGTATTGGACAAAATAAATAAATAAAATAAATAAATATATGTATTTGTAAGGTAGAGAGTGCAGTAAAGTTTTGTTTTCGTTATTTTGATGAAAGCACTGTATCTAACACATGATTCTGATTGGACTTTGTAATGTTCCAACTGTGTAAGTTTCAGAGAAGAGTTTTTTCAAAGTATATACAGGTAGTCCTCGACTTATGACCACAACGGACCCCCAGATTTCTGTTGCTCAGTGAGACATTTGTTAAGTGAATTTTACAGCCACTCTTCCCATAGTGTTGGGAAGTAACCTTGCTGTTCTGTTCACATTTACTATACACCTGTACTGTTTCAGGTTTAACGAAATGTAACAATCAGCACGTAGCAAAAAGAAAACAAAACAAAAAAACCCCCACACTCATAGTAAGAACCCCTCAAATTAGGAAATTAATCAATTAATCCCAAGTTTGAGATCCGCATGACGAATAATCTGCAGGTCTCAAATATCATTTCAGGTCATATTGACCCGAGCAGAACAGCAAGGTTAAGTTAATCACTGAAGTTGTGAAGTTAGCAACAGGGCTGTTAAGTGAATCTGGTTTCCCCATTGACCTCACTTGTCAGAAAGTTACAAAACGTAATCACATGACTCTGGGACACTACAACTGCCATAAATATGAATTGTCAGACCAAGTTTCTGAATTATGATCACGTGACCATGGAGATGCTACAGTACAAGCAACGGAGATAAATCACTTTTTTCAGTACCATTGTAACTGTCATTAAATGAACTGTTTTAAGTCGAGGACTATCTGTATATGGGCTTCCATGCTATGATGTTGTCATTACATCATGTGTGAAATGAACTGAATAAATACTCTCTCTCTCTCTCTCTATCTCTATCTGTCTCTCCTTCTTTGTCTCTCTTTACCTTTATCTATCTTTACCTTCATTTTTATCTTTATCTTTATCTATAGTTATAGTTATAATAAAGTATTTTTCACCTTATTGAATATGAGTATCAGCAATTTAGCTTGAACCTTGTTACTAAAACAGCAGGAACATTATTAGGCGATTTCATTTTTTACTGCTACTGATAAACCAAGCTGTGCAAGAGTTGGATCAATGGACCTGGTGAAGGAGGCGCTGTCAATCAACCATACATAGGAGAAAATGGATTGAACAGAGTATGAGATAGCACAACTGAAAAAATGATTTTATAACTGTGCTTTATAACACTGAAAATAGACGTTACAGAGCTGACAAATTCTGTCTATAGTTAACTATGAATATACAGTATATAGGAAATAATTAGCTATGAATATATAGGAAATAATTATTCTAAGAGTTTATCCCACTTACACTAAGAATGGAGCCCTTAAAAATGAGAATCATTTTCTCCACTCTCTTAAAAAGCAGAACTATAATGCACATCTGTGACCGAGCAATGATATGGTTTAAAATAGTTTCCAGATCAATGATCTGTGCAATACCTTCAAAAATGGGATGACAAAAGGTCGCAGTGGGAAGTTAGTGGCTTCTTGCAGTTTGGAATGAAATTCTTCAATTGTCAAAGTAGAGTTCTGTTGAATGAAAAAAAAAATCTGACTCTGTAAAATGGATAATAGAAATGTTTTGGCAATATACATTAGGCTTGCAGTATTTTACACTGAGAAATGTTCTTAACTGCTATGTATTAATAATGTTGTAGCATTCACTTTATCTCAGGAAAAACATTACATTAATATAGCATTAGAAATATCATCATTGGGGGAAAGATCAAAAGCAACATGATAAAATATTATTTTACTGAAAGAGTAGTAGATCCTTGGAACAAACTTCCAGAAGACGTGGTTGATAAATCCACAGTAACTGAATTTAAACATGCCTGGGATAAACATATATCCATCCTAAGATAAAATACAGAAAATAGTATAAGGGCAGACTAGATGGATCATGAGGTCTTTTTCTGCTGTCAGTCTTCTATGTTTCTATCATTATTAAATATTGTTGTTGCATTTCTGTAATTCAGATTACCCTGAAGATTATATTAATTCTGGGGAAAAGGGGTCCAGTTTCATTTAAATACATGTCTTTATGCAGTCATGTTTCTACTTCATGTATGAGAAACAGAACAGGGATAATATAATTGGGGAAAGTACCAAACTAGCAGAAACATCTAGTTAATAGTCAATTGTCTCTGCATGACAGTTACTACTCATACTGCTATTGGTACAGAGCTTCAAGACAGTAAATAATGGCCCAGCCATAACTCATTATATATTGACTTTTTAATATTGTTTTTCATAAAAACTTTTGCAGATTCAATTCATACAGTACAGTGTGTGTGTGTTAATCAGTTGTAAACTGAGAATGAGAGGCAGCTGCCTTGTTGAAAGCTATTTGCAGTACATTGGTCTTCAACTCCTAACCTACATCCACAATTGAGCATTGGATTTCTGTTGCTAAGTGAAACAGTTGTTCAATGCGTTTTGCTCCAGATAATGGCCTTAATTGCCACAGATGTTAAGTGAATCGCTGCAGTTGTGAAGTTAGTAACACAGCTGTTAAGTGAATCCGGTTTCCCTGTTGACTTCACTTGTCAAAACGTCGCAAAAGGTGATCACCTGACTCCAGGACACTGAAACCATCATATATATAAGCCATCATGCGACCTTGGAGATACTGTAATGGTCATATGTATGAAAAATGGTCATCAGTCAGTTTTTTCAGCGCCATTGTAACTTCAAACAGTCAATAAACGAACTGTTGTAAGTCGAGGATTACCTGTATTACCTTTGAGTACTTCATAATTCTCAATTGTTTATACACAATCCAAGTTAAGAAATACGTGAAACCTATATTTAATTTGAGTATCTGGGACATAAAAGAACTAATAAACCCACATTCTTTGTTTAAATACAGCATAAGCTCAATTTCATCACCTCGAGGTTCGATTACTGCAATGCTCTCTACATGGGGCTACCTCTGAAAAGTGTTCGGAAACTTCAGATTGTGCAGAACGTGGCCGCGAGGCCATCATGGGGCTTCCTAGATTCGCCCACGTTTCTGCAACACTCCATGGCCTGCATTGGCTGCCAATCATTTTCCGGTCATAATTCAAAGTGTTGGTTATGACCTTTAAAGCCCTGCATGGCATTGGACCAGAGTACCTCCGGAACCGCCTGCTACCGCACGAATCCTAGCAACCGATAAGGTCCTACAGAGTTGGCCTTCTCCGAGTCCCGTCGACCAAACAATGTCGTTTGGAGGGCCCCAGGGGAAGAGCCTTCTCTGTGGCAGCCCCGGCCCTCTGGAATCAACTCCCCCCGGAGATTAGCACTGCCCCCACACTCCTTGTCTTTCGTAAATTACTCAAGACCCATCTATACCGCCAGGCATGGGGGAGTTGAGACACCTTTCCCCAGGTCTTTTTTATATTTATGTTTGGGTATGTATATGTTGTTTGCTTTTTAAAATATGATAGAGTTTTATGTGCTTTTCAATATTAGATTTGTTTTTGCTGAAATATTGTTTTTATTATTGTTGTGAGCCGTCCCGAGTCTTTGGAGAGGGGCGGCATACAAATCTAATAAATTGAATTGAATTGAATCTATCTACTGTTGGAGTGCAAAAACATAGGAGGTATGCTGAATCAAACCATAACATCCATTATTTTCCTTTCATGGTTGCACAACTACAGTATTCTGGAAACAAAAAAACATATGTGATTGGAAGTCTACAGAAATGATTGCAAATCTGATAAGAAGACCCGTTGTACCTACCTGAACGGTCTTCTCGATGCACTGGAAGGAGAGTCCAACATGGGTATTTAACCAATCCGATTGGTAGAGACTGAGTAAAAATTTACATAATAAAAGTTACCGCCCCCTTGCAGTCCCCCCATGAGCTCAGTTTTAAAAACGAAAGGCACTTAAGAGGATACCAACTTTTATTGACCAATGCAAGAACTCATGAACCAACCCAACCTCCGGTGTCCCTGACCTGTAACTACCGGGTGGGTTTGGACTCTCCTTCCAGTGCATCGAGAAGACCGTTCAGGTAGGTACAACGGGTCTTCTCCACTGCATCTGGAAGGAGAGTCCAACATGGGATATACCAAAGATCTTTAAAGCCCATGGGAGGGAGAAGGTCTAACTAGGGACTTAGGAGAAACACAAACTCTTGAAGAACCCTCCTGCCAAAGGCCGCTTCCGCTGAAGCAAAGGAGTCCAACTTATAATGTCTAATAAATGTTGTAGGGGCTGCCCAGGTTGCAGCCCGACAAATGTCCTCTATCGATGCTTGAGTAGACCAAGCCGCCGAAGTCGCCGCACTCCTGGTTGAGTGAGCTGTCAATCCTTCTGGAACTGTGTGTCCTCCAGCCTTGTAGGCCTCCGAGATACAGTCCTTAATCCACCGACTAATGGATTTGGCCGATAATCCAAGTCCCTTCCTATATTCAGAAAATGAAATAAAAAGATTCTCAGACTTACGAAACTCCTCTGTCCTTCTAATATAAATCTTTAGAGCTCTCCGGACATCCACCTTATGCCACAGTAGCTCTGATGGATGACTCCCGTGAGAGCAGAAATCTGGAAGAATAAGTTCCTGTTTCCTATGGAACACTGTATTTCCTTTGGTACAAAGGTGGGGTCCAGACGAAGAACCACCCTATCCGGATAAAAGACACAGAGGTCGGGTCGCACGGATAACGCCGATAACTCCGACACCCTGCGTGCAGATGTAACAGCTACAAGGAAGGCTGTCTTGATGGAAAGTAGCCTAATTGGTATAGACCTCAATGGTTCAAAGGGAGGTTTAGTTAAGGCCTTAAGTACCCACGTGAGGTCCCAGGATGGAAATCTCCTGACAGGCGGAGAATGTTTATTCGTTGCTCCTTTAATAAAATCTCTGATCCAAGGATGCTGAGCCAAGGGACGAGACTCTGGAGTTTGAATCATGGTGGCTAGGGCTGCCACCTGTCGCCTCAAAGTATTAGGAGCTAAGCCACGTTCCACCCCTGCTTGCAGAAACTCTAAAACAGCAATTACAGAAGCTTCCCTAGGATCCCGTAAATCCTTGTCGCAAAATTTACAAAACGCAGCCCAGGTCGCCTGATAAATTCGTGAAGTCGATGGGCGCCTGGCAGCCTGCATGGTGTCTATAACCTTCTCTGGTAAGTCCAACTGCTTCAATTTATGCCTTTCAAGTGCCAACCTGTCAAGTGTAGCCATTGAGGATCTGGGTGTTTCAGATTCCCCTGGCTCAACGAGATGATCCGATCTGGAATCCTCCACGGGGGTGACACTGAAAGTTCCACCAAGTCCGCGAACCACGGGCGACGTGGCCAATATGGTGCTAGTAAGATCACTTCCGCCTCCTCGTGAAGAATCTTCTCCACCACCCTCGGGATGAGATTCACGGGGGGAAAGGCGTACAGGAGACCTGGAGGCCAAGGTGACAGTAGGGCGTTGGTCCCCTCTGCTCCTGGATCCGGAAACCGTGTGAAAAACCTCGGAAGCTGAGTGTTCTGGCCGCTGGCAAATAGGTCCACTAGGGGGACCCCAAACCTCCGGGTCAACTGGTAGAACAGGTCTGGATCGAGTCGCCACTCTGACGGATCCAGGGTAGCCCGACTGAGCCAATCCGCTGTGGAGTTGCTGATCCCTGCGATATGTTCCGCGGTTAGTGACGCCAAATGGGTCTCGGCCCAGGTGAAGAGCCGCATAGTTTCCTCCATGAGGCGTTGAGACCTCGTGCCCCCCTGATGATTCAGGTGGGCCCTGGTTGCTACATTGTCTGTTAAGATAAGTATGTGTTTGCCCTCTACTAGGGGGGCAAAGGCCAACAGGGCTAGAAACACTGCTCTTAGTTCTAAGAAGTTGATATTGACCGAAGCCAATTCCTCTACTGTCCATTGTCCTTGGGCCATATGACGTCCCAGGTGGGCACCCCACCCGTATAAACTGGCGTCTGTGGTCAGAATGAGACGGTCCTGAGTACGAAAGGGGGAACCCTCCTGAATTGTTGCGGTGAGCCACCACTTCAACGACTCTTTGACTTTCCTTGGTAGGAAGATAATCCTTTGTGAGTGGCTGACCCTGGCCCTCTGGGCTGGCAAAAGGAACCACTGAAGGCCTCTTATATGGTGTCTTGCCCAGGGAACTATACCTATGGCTGACACCAACGTACCTAGCACCTTTGACAATAGCGCCATCGGGGCCCGTCTGAGGCGGATCAAGCCGGCAACCAGACGATGAATGTTCTCCTGCCTCTCGGGAGAAAGGGTTACCTTGCCGGATATGGTATCGATGATGGAACCCAGATGTTGTAGTCTGGTTGTTGGAGACAGCTGACTTTTCTCCACGTTGATAGTGAAGCCATGCGCTTCTAGGGTCCGTATTGTTCTGGCTAAGTCCTCTCTGGCCTGCCTGGGAGACCTGGACAAAATGATTATGTCGTCCAGGTAGGCCATCAGTCTGATAGAATGAGACCGAAGACTGGCCGTCAGGGCGTCCAGCAACTTGGTAAAAGTCCGTGGGGCCGAGGAGAGGCCGAAGGGCATCGCCCTGTACTGGTAATGTACGCCTTCTGAGCAGAACCTGAGGAATTCCCGGTGTGCCGGGTGTACAGGTACGTGGAGGTAGGCCTCCTTTAAATCTATTGAAGTCAACAGGTCCCTGGAACGTACCGAGGGAAGAATAGTCTGTAAGGAGTGCATATGGAACCTCCTGTACTTGATGTAGATGTTGAGTTGTTTCAAATTCAGTATCATTCGGTATCCTCCTGAAGTCTTGGGTACCAGGAAAATCCTGGAGTAAAATCCCCTGCCAACTTCCTGCTGAGGTACCTGTTCGATGGCTTGTATTTCCAGTAAGTGGGCAATCTCCTTGCGGATCTGCTGCCTCTTGTGTAGGTCCCGAAGCCTCGGGCAACTTACGAAGCGATGAGGAGGGGGCCCCATGAATTCCAGACGAAGTCCTTCCGATACGGTGGCTAAAACCCACTTGTCCGAGGAAGTGAGCAGCCAGGAGGGGCTGAAGTGCTGCAGCTTCCCTCCTAGAGGTAGGGGCCCGGAGGAGTCATTTGGAACGATGATATCCCCTCTGGTTGCCTCCACGAAAGGGCCGCCTGGACTGCTGGAAGCCTCTGGGACGATCCTGATAAGATCCGCGATCATTCCTGAATGATTGCTGGGAGTACTGATTCTGGTGAAAACCTCTCTGCGCCTGTCCTTGTCCGGTAGAAGCATCCCAACGCGGGTTCTGCCGTCTGGTGTAGGGAGTAAAACGACGGTCTTGGCGTCTATTGGACTTAAGGAGGACCTTCCTCTTGTCCTTGTCCTCTATGAGGACTTTATCCAAAATGTCACCGAAGAGCATCGATCCCTGCAGTGGAGCTGAGGCCAGGCGCCATTTTGATTTCAAGTCCGCTGGCCAATTTCTCAGCCACAAAAGTCGGCGTGACGACAGCGTAGTGGCCATGCCCCTACTGGCAAACTTAGCTGCGTGTAGGGTGGCGTCGGCGGAAAACTCAGCTGCGGCCTGTAGCTTGCTGATATCCTGGCGAAGTCTGGCTTCCTCCGGGCCAAGGCGCGACTGCAGCTCCTGGAGCCACATGATGGAGGCCCTGTTGAAGAAGGAGGCCGCAGCAGCCGCTCTGAAACCCCAGCCCGCCATTTGGTGGGTCTTGCGTAATAGGGTTTCCGCCTTTCTGTCCTCTGGTTTCAAGCTCTCCCCCGTCTCTGACGGTACAAGGGCACTGGAAACCAGCGTGACTACTGGCTGGTCAATGGGGGGAAACTCCAAAAGTTTTTCCACCTCATCGTCGAATGTGTAGAACTTGCGCTCCAAATTCGAAGGGCCCTGAGCCGCTGCGGGGTGTTGCCAGGGCTTTTTGACTCCCTCAACGAAAATATGCGACGCCGGGATGTGGTCCGACTCGGGTTGGGGTTCTCTTAAAAGGGAAGCAGATGTCTTGCCGGTCTCTGCTTCTGGTGTCTTAGCCGCTCCCTGCAGGTCCATTACCTGCTTTGCCTTAAAAAGCAGAGTCCGAAACAGCGTGGGCTTAAACAGTCCGGCCACTGGCTGCTGTTCTGGGGTGTTCTCATCCTCTGAGAATAGGCGTTGATTGCTTACCTGAACGCCTCTTCTCGTACGGTGAGCGGGTACAGCAGTCACATGGGTTGCTCATGTCCAATCCGGTGGAACTGAGCCTAGTGTTAAAAAAGCTTGCCGGATCCGCCCCTTCCCCAGAATTCGCGAATCCATAGACTAGGCTCAGCTGTGAAGCTCTGTAGTGTTCAACTCTTATTGTTAGAGGAAGAAAGGTTATAGAAAGATAAAGAAGACACATACAAGGGCGGGAAGTGACTGCTGTACCCGCTCACCGTACGAGAAGAGGCGTTCAGGTAAGCAATCAACGCCTATTCTCCGTACTGAAGGAGCGGGTCCAGCAGTCACATGGGACATACCCAATAGATGGTCCCTAGGGTGGGATTAACTTGCTATCGTGTGAGATAACGGATTGGAGTACCCTTCTGCCGAAGGCAGCATCCGCTGAAGCATAAGAATCAATCTTGTAGTGCCTGATGAAGGAATTTGGTGAGGCCCAAGTGGCTGCTTTGCAGACCTCCTCCAACGGGGCTTGAGTCGCCCAAGCGGCCGAGGTGGCTGCGCTCCTGGTGGAATGCGCTGTGATGTTCCTTGGAACTGAGAGGGAGGCCGACTCATAGGCCTTAGATATAGTCCCTCTGATCCAACGACCTATAACTGTTGAAGACACTTTGGCACCCATGACTCTGGGGTGATAGGCTATAAAAAGTGCTTCTGACCTCCGAAAGGGTCCTGTGCGTTGGATATAGATTCTCAGCGCTCTAATGAGATCCAGGGTGTGCCATCTAATTGCCAAGGGATGGTCTCGTTGGAGGCAGAAGGAAGGTAGGACAATATCCTGAGTTCTGTGGAACATGGAACTGACCTTGGGTAAGAAGGTGGGGTCCAGTCGCAATACTACCTTGTCCTGATGAAATTGACAGAGGTCCTGCCTGATAGAAAGGGCAGCCAGCTCCGAGATGCGTCGGGCAGAGGTAATAGCCACCAGGAATGCTACCTTAAAGGATAGATACCTGAGGGACGCCGATTTTAGGGGTTCGTATGGTGCCTGCGTGAGGGAATGGAGAACCCGTGGCAAATCCCAGGATGGATACCTGTGGACCCTGGAAGGTCTGAGGTTGGCTATGCCCTTGAGGAATTCCTGAACTTCTGGGAAGGACCTGAGAGGCTGTCTGCGGGGGCCCCCCAAGACAGATGAAATGGCTGCCAGATGGCGCCGGAGAGTGCTGGTGGAGAGTCCTTTATGGAAACCTTGCATAAGGAAGGAAATGATTCTGTGAATGGGAATGCACAGGGGAGAAAGTCCTTCCTGCAGACACCACTGGTGAAACTTGGACCATGTGTGATCGTATATTCGATTGGTCGAACCCCTTCTGGCCTTTAAAATGACCTCCACAGTATCGGGGTCGAGACCACGCAGCTCTAAATCTCTCCTGATAACAGCCAGGCGGTGAGGTGGAACCACTCCGGGTCTGGATGGAATGAGGCCCCCTGCCGCAGCATATCCCCCGAAACGGGGAGTCGCCAGGGGTCCTGGACGGACAGCTGTTGGAGATCCGCAAACCAGGGCCGGCGGGGCCAATGAGGGGCGATTAAGATTACTCGGGCCCTCTCGGTGAGGACCTTGTGAATCACGTCCGGGAGGATTGGAATTGGCGGGAATGCGTAGAGTAGGCCTGGAGGCCATGGACTCCGGAGGGCATTGATTGCTTCCGCTCCCGGGGATGGAAATCTGGAAAAGAAGCGAGGGAGTTGGGAGTTCGCATTGGTCGCGAAGAGGTCCAGAACTGGTAGGCCGAATCTGAGGCTGATTTGATGGAACAGGTCGTGATGGAGGTTCCACTCTCCCGGGTCTATCGTTGCTCGAGATAGCCAATCCGCCTGGACGTTTAGGCTCCCCGAGATGTGGTCGGCTAGGAGCGACCGAAGATGTTTTTCCGCCCAAAGGCCTAACTTGAGAGCCTCCCTCATGAGGGCCTTGGACCTCGTGCCTCCCTGTCTGCAGATGTGGCTTTTTGTGGCAATGTTGTCGGTCAGAATGAGAACGTGCCGGTTGGGAATGCGAGGAGAGAAGTGCTTCAGAGCCAGGGAAACGGCTCTTAACTCTAGCCAATTGATTGGCTTGGAAGCTTCTTCCGGGGACCACGTGCCCTGGGCTATCATCCCCTGGGCGTGGGCGCCCCATCCCGATAGACTGGCATCTGTGGTGATGACAAATTGATCCGGGCACCTGAACGGGGATCCTTTGTCCATGGCCGGAGATTTCCACCACTTGAAGGATCTGCGAACAACTGGTGGGATGACAATGCGACGATTTGAGTTGCTGTGCCCCGATCTCTGAAAGGGTAATAGAAGCCACTGAAGTTCCCTAGCATGAAGGCGAGCCCCGGGAATGATGCCTATGCATGACACCATCTTCCCCAAAAGGGAAGACAAGGATACTATGGATACTGAAGAACTAGATAAAATGTTAGAAATTAACTCCCCTATACTGAGTTTTCTCTCGGGAGAGAGAAAAACCTGGGAGGATTCTGAATTAATAATGGATCCCAGGTGTAAAATGGATGTGGAAGGTTGGAGGTGACTTTTATCAAAGTTGATGGAAAATCCATGGTCCTGAAGGACTGACATGGTGACAGAAAGGTCTGTTTTCACTTTCTCTAGGGAGTTCCCATGAATCAAAATATCATCAAGATAACATAAAATGTGGATGGGAGACGCCCGGATATAGGCCGCCAGGGACCCCAAGAGCTTTGTAAAGACCCGAGGGGCCGAGGAAGGCCAAATGGCATCGCCCTATACTGGAAATGCCTGCCTTGAAAGCAAAAACGTAAAAATTTTCTGTGGCATTTGGCTATAGGAATGTGGAGGTAGGCCTCAGTGAGGTCCAAGGAGGCCATGAAATCTCCCGAGTGGATGGCGGCCAAAATAGAAGATAAGGAGTGCATCTTAAACTTCCTATATTTGATGAATAGGTTTAACTTCTTTAAATCCAAAATAGCTCTCCAACCTCCGGAGGACTTTGGAACCATAAATAGGATGGAGTAAAACCCTAGGCCCTTCTGACCGGAAGGAACCGGTTGAATGGCTCTGATGGACAATAAATGAGAAATGGCCTCCTCCATACGGTTACCATCAGAGGAGGGCCTGGGAGAAGGGCAGGAAATAAAACGTTTCGGGGGAGGAGAAATAAATTCTAAAAGAAGACCTGTTTGAACAGTGTCAATGACCCAGGGGTCCTTGGAGGTGAGACGCCAATTAGAGGCGAAATGGGCTAGGCGACCCCCTATGGGAATTGAGGAAAAATTACCATCTAGGTTTTTTTGAAGCCCTGTTAGAGGACGCTCCCCTTTGGAAGCGAAAACCTCTGCCCCTGGAGTTCCTGCCTTGGGAACGAAAGCGGGGGGAATACTGACCTGGAGATCTCTGATAGGAAGCCGCTTGATCTTGCTGGCGCCCTGGGCGACGAAAGGACTGCGTTTTGGTAACCTTTTTTGTGGTTGGACCCAAAACTTTCTTCTTGTCCGTGGTTTCCGTGAGGAGTGGATCCAGAAGATCACCGAAAAGAAGGTCGCGCTTTAAGGGACCCTGGGATAACTGCCACTTCTGGCGTACTCCCGCTTGCCAAGGGCGAATCCATAGTAGTCTTCTTGCCGTTGTAGAAGCTGCAATAGACTTAGCAGAAAATCTAGTAGATTGCAAGGTGGCATCAGCCACGTACTGGGCAGCTGCAAAGACCTTGTTGAAGTCTTGTTGACCTCTCAAGTCATCGGGAGGAATATGTTGTTGAAGCTGACGAAGCCACAGAAGCATGGCTCTGGAGAAAAAGGAAGCTGCTGCTGAACTTTTAATGGCCCAGGAATCTGCGGTGAAACCTCTTTTGAGCATTTGTTCAATCCGCTTGTCCTCTGGGCGGAGGACTTCCTCCGCTTCGCCTGGCACAGCCGCTGCCGAGTGAAGGATCTTGACAGGTTCATCCGGTTTGGGAAAAGATAGAAGCTCTTCATAGGAAGAGGAAAGTTTGTACAACTTTCTGTCCTTGGTGGAGGGATTAAGGCCAGAGGCTGGGAAATCCCACTGTTTGAGTAAAGCATCTTTAAACAATTTAGGCATAGGAATTACCTCGTTATCCTCCTGTTCCTCTGTGAAGTAAGGTAAATTCTCCTCCGGGGGATCAGTGGAAGTGGAGGCTTGTTTCTCCTGGGCTGCTAATCCCGTAGAAATTCTAGCTTTGAGGAGGAGAGATTTGAATAATTGAGAAGGAAAAATAGTAATTGGAGAGGGAACCTTTATTTGGGATTCCTCATCATCTGAGAGGCCTTGAAAAGGATCCTCATCATCCTCCATATCCTCATATTCGTCCTGAGAGGAATCTGAATCATCCTGAATAGGAGCTCTAACCGCTGGGGAAGAACCCAAAAGGCGGGAGGGACGAGGAGGAGGAGGAGGTAAGGGAAGCTCATTGATGGTGGAGAGTTTGGCATCAATGGCCTTGGACAACACAGCAAAAATAGATTGGAACTCAGAAGGTAAACTAGAAATATCAGCAGGAATAGCAGAAGAATCCCTAAAGGCCTGGGAGGATCCTGGCTGGGGGGAATCTTCAATAATATCTGGTTCCTCTGGCCCTATGCCCCATAGGTTAGGTTGGGGTCTGTCTAGGTTAGGCTCATCCAGAGATAACACAGGGACCCCAGAAGGAGGTAGACTAGAAGCCTCTGGGGGGTCTTGACTACTGAGTACTTGGGCCTGTACTTTCAAACGTTTTGCTGATTTGTCATGGATTCTTTGTAGGGCTAGGTCCCTTCTCTTCTCGGCCCTGGTGACCTTGGTCGGGGGGCGGGCCCCTGGAGAAGAGGAGGAAGAGGCCTGGGGGATACTAGTAATCTCATCGCCTGTAGGCCTGGCCTCTCTGGGACCTTTAGTTGTGCCTCTCTTGGGAAAAGTAGCCATAGTCTGACAATTAACAGAAGACAAGGCTGAGCCAACAATTGAATAATTAAGGAGAAGAATTTCAAGGACTTCCCAAGAGGAATGGATCCTGCTTCGAGGCCTCGAAGCTGCTGAGACTTGAGGTCAATCTGGGCAAACCCAGAGTTCGTGTCCCCAAATCCAGCGGGGCCAGCCTCCCTAAACTTTATAATTAAGTAAACCAAGGCACTCTGGTTGGAGGCTTAGCCGGTGGAGAATTTAGCCTGGGACCCCCAAGGCCCGCTCCGGGATCCACGCGGTGGACTGAGGCCTACGCGGCTGGCAGGAGGCCAACACGAGAGGCCTAAGTTTAAAAAGGGCGCGAAGGCCTTCGCGCCGAAAAATCGCTCCGAAAGGTTCTTAAAGGGGAAGCGATCGACTAAGTCCAGGAGACTAGCAAGACGTCTCACTCCGCAGGAGGTTTTCTTAAGCCCTTTAATATATACAATAATGATTTTTTTATCAATAAATCAATAAATCAATACTTGCACCAAGACCTCCAGGCCAAAGGATTAAAGGAATCCACAAGCGGCAGCGGGGATCGTACACGGCAAAACCGCCGGGGGAAAACGAAACCGCAACTTCTCCAAGGAAAAAAAGCCGAGCCACAAACGGCTGGCGCTATAGTGCAAGTAAATAATAATGGCAAAAACAATTCTTACTATTTTTGAAGGAAAAGATCGAAGGGAAGGTGTTAGAAAGTTGAACGAGCTATCACAATACAACCGCAGGATATGCGAACTGAGCGAATTCTGGGGAAGGGGCGGATCCGGCAAGCTTTTTTAACACTAGGCTCAGTTCCACCGGATTGGACATGAGCAACCCATGTGACTGCTGGACCCGCTCCTTCAGTACGGAGAACTCATATTCTTTATCACTGTCCTCGCCAAAGTCCGGATCCTCTGAAAGAGACCCCAAACCCGAGGGGGGCGGTATTGGCCAAAGGCTTCTTGCTTGAGTCTGAGGTCGGTTCACCTGCTGGCCTGTCCCGGCATTCACTCCTTGAGCATAGACATTTGCAAACATCTCCTGTAATTCTGGAGCCATGTGCTGCCACGAACCAGTCTGGGGGCGCAGCCCCGCCGCTGTGGGTGTAAATGTGGCAGAAGGTGCCTGGGTGCCCCTTCTTGGGAGCCCGGAAGGTTCAGGTCTAGTCCAGGACAAGGCTGGAGACGGGGCCTGTGGCAAAGACATGAACTGTCCCTCTGGGGACCAGTCACCCTCCTGTAGGGGTCCCAGGTGTCCAAAGGCTGACTGGGGGGTCCCAGGTTCAGGCGTGGTTGGCTGCCTCTGAGTCAGAGGTACTGGAGAAGGGGAGGGGTGCAAGGCTGCCTCCAATTTCTTCTCTAGCGCCTTTATGCGCTTTTCTGCCTCTTTTAATGAGGCCACCGAAGCAGGGGACTGGGAGGGCTTTGACCTCTCCTTATCCTTCCCCTTAGCCTTCTCCTTGCTCACCACTGGGGAGCTGGCTTTCTCGGTATTGGGCTTATCTTCCATTGTACTCACAGCTCCGGTGTTGTAATAGGAGTATCACGAGAAATTTGCCTCTCAACAGCTTCGTCACGAAAGAAAAAATGGCTGCTGATGCTGGCCTCGCCTTTGCGGCTGCGCATTAGAGCCGTAGCCCAATTCGCGCCTTTCAGCTGCCGGAAGCCCTTCCGGATGGCGCTCTTGCGCTCCGTGGGGGGGTGTAGTCAAAATGGCGCTGCCCAGCGTTTTCGCGGGTCTTTTGCGCTCACCCCCCCTTTTGCCGCTTCTTCGGGCTTTCCCAGCCCGGTCTCGGCCCTCCAGGGCTCGCCCAGTCCAGCCGCGGCGATCCCAGCGCTGGCGGCTGCGGCGGCGGCGGCGGCGGAAGTCTCTGCGGCATTCCTCGCCGCTTTACAGCTGATTCGGGCTCCGGCGCTGCCTGCGAGCCCCTCCGGGGGTCGCCGTTCTCCTCGAGCCTCCCAGTGGGGGGGGGCAGACCCCCCCACCTTCGGCTCGCAGCCCTTGTTTGACCGCTGAGGCCAGGGACTCCGGGCTGAGGTGCTCCTCTTGGGGGCAGTTCCCTCGGGGGGAAGCAGCCCCTAAGGAGATCGTTGGGGGTGTTGTCCGCGGAGGACAGAGACCCCTGCCTCCAACGATGATCAGATCTGTAAGGAGACAAAAGAAAAAAGATTAAACTGGTAATAACACCTTAAAATTTATTCAGCAAAACTCAGTATGTCTCTACTCTGGGACTGAGTTTTTAAAACTGAGCTCATGGGGGGACTGCAAGGGGGCGGTAACTTTTATTATGTAAATTTTTACTCAGTCTCTACCAATCGGATTGGTTAAATACCCATGTTGGACTCTCCTTCCAGATGCAGTGGAGAATTCAATACCAATGACTGATATAGCACTGGCAATAACACCTAGACTTATATGTTGCTTCATAGTACTTGAACAGCAGTATGTAAGATGTTTACGGAATCAGCATATTGCCTCCAACAATCTGAGTCCTCATTTTACTGACCTCAGAACTGTGGAAGGCTGAGTCAATTTTGAGGCAGTTGGATCAAATTTCTTGCAGTGGGCAGTCAGAGTCAACTGGCACTACAGTGTTCCCTTGATTTTTGCGGGTTCAAACTTCGCGGAAAGTCTATACCGCGGTTTTTCAAAAATATTAATTAAAAAATACTTTGTGGGGTTTTTCCCCTATACCACGGTTTTTCCCACACAAGGATGACAGACGTCATCACCAAACTTTCGTCCGCCTTTAATAATTTTTTTTTTTAATAAACTTTGAAAAATAAAGATGGTGAGTAATAATCTAAATGGTTGCTAAGGGAATGGGAAATTGTAATTTAGGGGTTTAAAAGTGTTAAGGGAAGGCTTGTGATACTGTTCACAGCCAAAAATAGTGTATTTACTTCCGCATCTCTACATCGCGGAAATTCGACTTTCGCGGGCGGTTTCGGAACGCAGCCCCTGCGAAAATTGAGGGAACACTGTACTGCTTTCTAACCACTGCACCACCATGGCTCCCAAGAGCTAAGAAGACACCTGATCCCCTTTTAATGGTCACAACCTTGTGCTAACAAGCCCATAAATTAAATATCTGTAGTGTGATAAAGTACTTTCCTTCTCTGTCCTAAAATTCCAGTCATACTATGTGCAGGATAGTTCTAAAATAATGAAACAGGAAGATTTTTTTCAAGAGTATTATGGAAATCCAGGGTTCAAACAGGGTTCAAAGATTGGGCAAATCATTAGGATTAAGACTTACTTGCCTCAACAGGATAGCTCAGGCTAAAAACACTTCTTTGAGCCCCTTGGAAGAATGCTGGGGTATAAATGAAATAAATAAAAGGTAAGTACCACTTATCTTCTTCTCAGGTACATAAAGAAAAGGGAAGTTTCAAGGGAAGTCTGAAGAGAAAGAAAGAAATCCACAGTTATTCAATAATTTAATTCACTTACCACAAGTCCGAGCACAAGGGTACGTACTCTCTCCCCAATCTCTGGTGAAATGTCATTGCCAAACTGCTGTAAAGTTGTAAGAAATCTCTTCAGTTTGCTAAGCTGCCGAGCTCCACAAGCTGGTGGTAATTGCTGATTAGCCAAAGATGAGGAAGAGGAGGAGGATGGACCATTGCTAAAGCCATTTGGTGGAGAAGGAGCCCCATTCAAAGCTGTTGGTGAATGGCTCGTGCCATTAGTTACTAATAAAGAAGAAGAGAAAGACACATCGTTAGAACTTTTTCAACTTCATATTTCCCCAATTTAGAATGTTTCTGAAGGCAGCATTTTGTACAAATAAGCAAAGGTGAAAACAATGGTTTACAGCAATTGGACAACCATTTATCCAAAATGGTATAGGGCAGTGATGGCGAACCTTTTTTCCCTCGGGTGCCAAAAGATTGTGGGCAGGTGCTATCGCGCATGCGTGAGTGCCCATACCCATAATTCAATGCCTGGGGAGGGCAAAAACAGCTCCGCCCCAGAGACCCTCTGGAGGCCAGAAATGGCCTGTTTCCCAAAATCTGGTGGGCTCAGTAGGCTCATGTTTCTCCCTCCCCATCCCTTGGAGGCTCTCTGGAAGCCAAAAACACCCTGCCAGAGCCTCTGTGCAAGCCAAAAATCAGCTGACCAACACACACATGCATTTTTTTTATCTATCTATCTATCTATCTATCTATCTATCTATCTATCTATCTATCTATCTATCTATCTATCTTTCTTTCTTTCTTTCTATCTATCTATCTATCTATCTATCTATCTATCTATCTATCTATCTATCTATCTATCTATCTATCTATCAGATTTGTATGCCGCCCCTCTCCGCCGACTCGGGGCGGCTCACAGCAATAATAATACAATGTAAACAAATCTAATATTTAAGTTAATTTAAAAAACCCCAATTTAGAAACCAATCATACATACTAGCATACCATACATAAATTTTATAAGCCTAGGGGAAGGGAAAATGTCAATTCCCCCATGCCTGACGACAGAGGTGGGTTTTAAGGAGCTTATGAAAGGCTAGGACGGTGGGGGTAACTCTGATATCTGGGGGGAGTTGGTTCCAAAGGGTCGGGGCCGCCACAGAGAAGGCTCTTCCCCTGGGTCTCGCCAAACGACATTGTTTAGTTGACGGGACCTGGAGAAGGCCAACTCTGTGGGACCTAACTGGTTGCTGGGATTTGTGCGGCAGAAGGCGGTCCCGGAGATATTGGAGCTGAGCTAGGGCAATGGCTTGCGTGCCAGCAGATATGGCTCTGCGTGCCACCTGTGGCACCAGTGCCATAGATTTGCCATCACTGGTATAGAGTTTCCTGCCCGAGCAGAGGGTTGGACTAAAAGATTTCCATGGTTCCTTCCAATTTCATTATTCCATTAGTACACTAACTTGTTTTCCTAAATAGTAAAGATGCTGTAGATAAATTGCAGTAAATGCTTTAGATTTCGAAAAAGTGTTGGGCAATGTCTCTCTCTTATTAGATTCTCAGAAACAGGCCTGTGGATTCTTTGAGTGATTACTTACAAGTTCCCTATCCTACTTGACTTCAATTTAAAATTGGGGTACCAGAGGATTAGCTGCAAAACCACATCAATCATAGTAGACATTTTACAAACAATCAATCCCAGCTATTTTTTTTTAGGGTTCCTCCAACATGCTTTCAAAATCCAAATGAGTCTGTCAGCTCTTTTTCAGTCCTAACATTAATTTTACCCTGAAAGAGAACAACATATTGAATGATTATATATTTTTCTGTATATTTTAAATAGGAGGCAAATATACAGCTTCCTATTATCTTTCAGGAGTATATAGTTTTGCAATTATAATTGTTGGCTTCGATAGGAGCATGATACATTTTAATGGAAAGAAAACCTGATTACCAAAGTAAGCATTCTGTTGAAATGTACACATACATATATAAGTATTCATTAGATTGAAAGTTGACCTTTCTTCCAGATGATTAAGATGGCATACCTAGGAAACTCTTACCACTCTTTTTTCGAAACATCCTTATGGAGTTTATCCAAAAAGACTTTTAGAACCAATAATTACTGTTTGCATAATGTTGAAATTTTGTGGGTTTAAAATAAGGAACCCAGCACATTCCTTAAAACTGTGACTCAAAACTTGTATGTTTTTAATTTTCTTTCTTGGCTTCCATGAGAAACAATAAAAGAGAAATGTTTCTTTTTAAAAAATGTGTTTGCTGTCTGATCGCAAGTTCCTATAATTCCCAATTGTGTGGATTGTATGGCTCTATGCATAAAACCCCATAAAACCTGATTCCTGCACATGTTGCAATATGTAATGTGTGCAGGTTTTCAAGACTATGCTTTATTCTCTCGCATGAATTGACTGAGCAATTTTCAGGATGTGATTTTCTTTTTATAAAGGATCTCCTTAATGTATAATGAAATATTTCAGACTCAGAAGATTTAAACCCAAGTGAATAAGGCTCTAATGATACTCATCTCATAACAGTATAGAGTAGTGATGACGAACCTATGGCACAAGTGGCATGCAGAGTCATATATTTATTTATTTATTTATTTATTTATTTATTTATTTATTTATTTATTCATTCATTCATTCATTCATTCATTCAGTCAGTCAGTCAGTCAGTCAGTCAGTCCAATACACAATGAGGGATTTAGTGGGTATATATCTATATACACATAGTAAAATACATAATGAAGGTTATAGAGGAGATCCTCATAGTAAAATATATCTAAGAAATAATAGAAAAAGAAGATATAGGAATAGAACATATAAATGAAAGAATAGAAGAAGAGATATAGGAATAGAAGAAAGGTATAGGATATATAGGAGATATAGTGCACTTGTACTCGCCCCTTATTGACCTCTTAGGAATCTGGATAGGTCAACAGTAGATAATCTAAGGGTAAAGTGTTGGGGGTTTGGGGATGACACTATGGAGTCCGGTAATGAGTTCCACGCTTCGACAACTCGGTTACTGAAGTCATATTTTTTACAGTCAAGTTTGGAGCGGTTAATATTAAGTTTAAATCTGTTGTGTGCTCTTGTGTTGTTGTGGTTGAAGCTGAAGTAGTCGCCGACAGGCAGGACGTTGCAGCATATGATCTTGTGGGCAATACTTAGATCTTGTTTAAGGCGTCTTAGTTCTAAACTTTCTAGGCCCAGGATTGAAAGTCTAGTCTCGTAGGGTATTCTATTTCGAGTGGAGGAGTGAAGGGCTCTTCTGGTGAAGTATCTTTGGACATTTTCAAGGGTGTTAATGTCTGAGATGCAATATGGGTTCCAAAGAGATGAGCTGTATTTGAGGATGGGTCTGGCAAAAGTTTTGTAAGCTCTGGTAAGTAGTGTGAGATTGCCAGAGCAGAAGCTACGTAGGTTTACAACTCTTGAAGTCTTCTTGGCTATATTGTTGCAGTGGGCTTTGGCACTTCAATCTTTTGTTATTCGTATACCAAGGTCTTTAACCGAATGGGGATTATCTGTGATAATTTGATTATTCAGTTCGTATTTGGAGTTCAGATTCTTTTTGAATCTGAATATCTGAATATCTGCTGGCATGTGAGCCATTACCTAGCTCAGTTCCAACCAGCATGTGTGTGCTGGCCAGCTGATTTTTGGCTTGGACAGAGGCTCTTTGAGAGTGTTTTTGGCTTCCAGAAAACCTCCAGGGGGATGGGAGAGGGCATTTTTACCTTCTCCTGGCTCCGGAGAAGCCTTTGGAGCCTGGGGAGGGTGAAACATGAGCCTACTGGGCCCACCAGAAGTTGGGAAACAGGCATTTCCTACCTCCAGAGGGCCTCCGCAGGTTAGGGGAAGCTGTTTTCACTCTCCCTATGCATTGAATTATGGGCGTGGGCACTCGCGCATGCGCAACAGTGTGCGGGCATGCTCTTTAGGCACCCGAAGATAAAAAGGTCTGCCATCACTGATAGAGAGCAACAATATCATGAAGCAAAACTCTCATTATAAATTCACTGCATTACCTTTAAAAAAAGAGAAATTTTATGGATAAGTTTCTAACCTTATTAATTGATTTCAATTATTTTAACCATAACGAAAATGTTGAAGTAGATGTTATAGTATAGTAGTATATTAAGAAATCTTAAGGATAAGTTTTTTTGGTCTTATCATTGATTCTAATTATCTTAATTATATTGTTAAAATGGAAATATAGAAGTAGATGCTACATTATAGTAGTATATTAAGAAATTTTATGGAAAAATTTTTAGTATTACGAATTGACTCCAATAATTTTAATTATAATGTCAAAATGGAAATATCGAAGTAGATGTTATATTATAGTAGTATACCATGAATTATCTTTCTGTATTGATCTAAATTACAATTAGTCTTCTTTTCTGTATTAGTAAGACTTCTATGCTTAGCGGAGCAATGGTAGCTCCTTTAAATATTAAATGTTGTTTGTCTTGTTTGTCTTAAAGAAAAATTAATAAAAATATTTTTTAAAAATAAATAAAATAAATGAAAATATTGAAATTTAAAAAAAAAGAATCTGTCACCAGCCCAAGCTTGCCATAATCACACTGGACTTTTGAAAAGTTATAAAAAGGTGAAACAAATTCATTGAAGACCTTACACTTTTTGAAAATACAGTCTGAAACACCTTGAAGGAAGTAGCAATTTTATTTTTGCTATTTGTGTGCGAGTGTATGCATGCACAACCTTCCCCTTCTAATCTGAAAGAACCCGTGTTACATATTTTTTTAATATCTTTACTTTTTGAGGTTATAACAATACTTTTCAGTTTTAAATTACCTCTCCTTAATATAGGGAAATATGAGAAAGTAGAGTTTGATGGATTTTTTTCTGGCACTGCTCCTATCTGAGCATGTATACAGATGTTACTTATCACAATATATTCTAAGAATAGGGAAAAAAGCAGACAGCTGCTGACAGTGGGGAAACAATGCTTCTGAAAATAGACCAGGAAAAACAGAAATATATATCCCTGTCATTACGTTAGAGGATTTGGGTTACAATTATTACAAACTGTGGCAACTACTTTCCAAGCTAAATAGTTGTCGAGCTGCTTTTAAAAATGAGTGAGCTTTAAATCTATCACAATCAGGCTTATAAATATACCAATGTAATAAATTGGAAATGGCTAATTCAGTTGTCAATTCTTATTCAGAATGCTATAATGTAAAGTCTTAATAAGTCTTGATAAGAAGTATAAGCAATGCTAGAAATCTATAAAATGTACGGGAAATTTATTGATTGATCGGTTGATTATTGAATTTGTATGCTGCCCTTCTTCGAGGACTCGAGATAGCTCACAACATGTCGAAAAACAATATACGGTATACATAACTAAAAAATCCAATTAATATACCGTAACTAAAAGTTTAAGAAACACTGATGGAATTAAAATCATCCATTACCATTCACACGTCGAAACATACTACATTTGTCGGCCAGGGGGCGAGGGTCTAATGGCCCCAAGCCTGGTGGCATAAATAGGTCTTTAAGTTTTTACAGAAGGCGAGGAGGGTGGGGGCAGTGCGAATCTCCGGGGGAAGCTGATTCCAGAGGGCCGGGGCCCCTACAGAGAAGGCTCTTCCCCTAGGTCCCGCCAAACAACATTGTCTAATTAATAGTTTAATTCGTATTACGACTCTTGGTTTTAGAAATTTTTTCTCTTATCTTTTGCTATCCCAAAATGAGAACATGAAGACCAGAATAAAGATAAACATTTTGCTGCAGCTTCACTTTTCTTATCAGAAACATATATAGAAAAAAAGTACAGTGATCTCTCAATTTTTGCGGCTTCAAACTTCTCGAAATGGCTATACCACGGTTTTTCAAAAAATATTAATTAAAAAAAACTCCACGGGTTTTTTTCTATACCACGGTTTTTCCTACCCGATGACGTCATACGTCATCACAGAGTCACTTCTCTCTCTCTTTCTCTCTCTTTCCTTTCATTCTCTGCTTCAATCATTTTCTCATTTCTCTTTTTTCTCCCCTTTTTTCTATCATTTCTCTCTCTCTCTCTACCTTCCACTCTCCCCCTCTTGCTCTCTCTCTCTCTCTTTCTCCCTCTCTCCTTTCTATCTCGCTCTGTCTGTTGCTCTCTTTCTGTGAGAACGCCTGCCCCGCCTCTCCTGCAGCCCCCTCACTGACAGCTGGGACGAAAGCACTCTCAGCTAAGGGACTGTGAGAGGGGCGGGCATTCTCAAAGCGCTCAGAGCGGCTAGCGGCCGAATGAGGAGGACGAGCAGCCGTAGGCGCCATCACTGCTGCAGGAGGACCCGTGCCCAAGAAAGCCGGTGAGAGGGGCAGATCGGGTGAGGGTCGCGGCGAGGGGGCCGGAGGCGCTGGGGCAGGGGCGGCCGACATTCAAAACAATTGTTGCCGGCCTCCGCACTTTTGTCGCTCCCCGCCCCCAACTTCAAGCCTGGCTCCTTGCACGGCCTTGGAAAAGGGTGTGCGGGGGTAGTTTTTCGCTGTCCATAGCCAAAAATGATGTTTTTACTTCCGCATCTCTACTTCGCGGAAATTCAACTTTCGCGGGCAGTCTGGGAACGCGAAAATCGAGGGATCACTGTATAATTATATGTTGTGAGTGAATTACTTTATGTGTAAACATCACTCACAAAACACCAATAATTCTCGTTGTTAGGAGATAGTTTTATTGTTCACTTTATTGAATGTACTTCTATTGGTCACTGAAGTTTCTGCCTTACATGTTGTGGGTGTGAAAGAACTGGTTCTTGGAGCTCCTTGGGTAGTTGGGGGAGGAGGCATTGTTGGAGGGGTCAGCCTGGATTGTGTCTTCACATCCACAGGTGAATCTGGCATCGTGGAATGCTTCTCAATCCGATCTGTAATAGATTAAAAAAAAATATGTGGTGAAATAGGTGCATAAAACAACCCAGACATACAAATATATTTTAGGATTGGATAACTTTTTTTTAATTTGAAAATTTAATTTTATTGAAAGCAAACCAGAATTATCCTTAACGCTTCTATAATTGAGTTCAGGTGGTGTTGTCGCTGGAAGAATGATGCTTGGTATATAAAGAAATTATAGCCTTAATAAGAATACCATTCATAACAAGTGAGAAATGATTCTTTCATGAAGATCAGCTACACAACACCTTTAACATTTGATATTTACTCTATTTTATTTTCCTGGCACTGCTATTCTACGGCCAAACACTGTAAATAAACATGTGGAGGTTAGAAAGATCCAGTTCTTCGCAATTAAGAATTTGGATTGTACATACAAGGGCATATTCCACCAGTTTTCCTAGTGCATTTCCCAGCCGCCCCGAGTCTACGGAGAGGGGCGGCATACAAATCTAATAAATAAATAAATAAATAAATAATAATAATAATAATGAATTAGAGAAACATAGAAACATAGAAGACTGATGGCAGAAAAAGACCTCATGGTCCATCTAGTCTGCCCTTATACTATTTCCTGTATTTTATCTTACAATGGATATATGTTCATCCCAGGCATGTTTAAATTCAGTTACTGTGGATTTACCAACCACGTCTGCTGGAAGTTTGTTCCAAGCATCTACTACTCTTTCAGTAAAATAATATTTTCTCACGTTGCTTTTGATTTTTACCCCAACTAACTTCAGATTGTGTCCCCTTGTTCTTGGCTTCACTTTCCTATTAAAAACACTTCCCTCCTGAACCTTATTTAACACTTTAACATATTTAAATGTTTCGATCATGTCCCCCTTTTTCCTTCTGTCCTCCAGACTATACAGATTGAGTTCATTAAGTCTTTCCTGATACGTTTTATGTTTTCCACCATTCTTGTAGCCCGTCTTTGGACCCATTCAATTTTGTCAATATCTTTCTGTAGGTGAGATTTCCAGAACTGAACACAGTATTCCAAATGTGGTCTCACCAGCGCTTTATATAGCTGAATCACAATCTCTCTCTTCCTGCTTGTTATACCTCTAGCTATGCAGCCAAGCATCCTACTTGGTTTTCCTACCGCCCGACCACACTGCTCACCCATTTTGAGGCTGTCAGAAATAACTACCCCTAAATCCTTTTCTTCTGAAGTTTTTGCTAACACAGAACTGCCAATGCAATACTCAGATTGAGGATTCCTTTCCCCCAAGTGCATTATTTTACATTTGGAAACATTAAACTGCAGTTTCCACTGCTTTGACCATTTATCTAGTAAAGAATAAATCTAAATTACTTTTAATAAAAAATTAATCTGCGATTTGGCTTGCTATTACTACAGGTAATCCTGTTACGACCACAATTCTTGCCCCAGTTGTTAAGTGAATCTCTGCAGTTGTTAACTTAGTGACACAGGTTATTACGTGAATCTAGCTTCCCCATTGACTTGGCTTGTCAAAAGGTTGCAAAGCCTAGTCACATGATATTGCCACTATCATAAGTATGAAACTAGTTGCCAAACATCTGAATTTTGGTCACATGACCTTGAGGATTCTGCAATGGTCACAAATGTGAAAAACCATCATAAGTCATTTTTTTGTTGCTATATTTTGCTGTTGTATGTTTGAATAGTCACAAAACGAACTGTTGTAAGTCAAGGATCACCTATATCTTCTCCCTTGCTTGAGCTTACAGCCAAAAAAAAAATACCACTGAATACAGTACAAGCAATCATGTATGACTATATCCCTGTACTGAGTCATGTTTTACAATGAAGCAGCAGCCAATACTTCTAAGCTAATACATTTAAGACCTGATGTAAGATACATTCTTATTAAGTACTCTTAGTGAAGTAGCGTGTAAGCATGCCATAAAGATGTTTTATATGCCATTTAAAGAGGTCCTCTAATGCAGTGTTTCCCAACCTTTTTTGAGCCGCGGCACATTATTCATATTTTCAAAATCCTGGGGAACATTGAACGGGGCGGGGGGGGGGCTCTCTCTCTCTCTTTCACTGTCTTTTGCTATATGTCTCTTTCTTTCTCTCTCTCTGCCTCTTGCTATCTCTCTTTCTTTTTCTCTCTCTCTGTCTCTCTTTCTCTCTCTCTCTATCTCTCTTGCTATGTCTTTCTTTCTCTCTCTCTCTGCCTCTCTTGCTATATCTCTCTTTCTCTCTCTCTTTCTCTGTCTCTCTTTCTTTCCCTAGGAACTTCGCGGCACACCTGACCGTGTCTCGCGGCACACTAGTGTGCCGCGGCACACCGGTTGGGAAACGCTGCTCTAATGTACATCACTGTTAATTAATTTTAAAAGTCACCTACAAAACTAGATAGTTCTCTGAAGTTTCTATATTCCTGAATGTAGCTCATGATTACACAATATTTCTCATGATATTGCTAGATCAGGGGTCCCCAAACTTGGCAACTTTGGGAATTATGGACCTCAGTTCCCAGAATTCTTTAGCCAGCACAGCTGGCTGATTGAAGTCCACAAATCCAAAGTTGCCAAGTTTGAAGACCTTCGTGCTAGATTAAGTGGCATAGCAAGTTAGTATTTTTCCTATACCTTTCCCCCCCTGTGCACTTGATACATGCACATAACAAGCAACCTAATAGCTGTAAAGTCTGTGTACAGATGAAAGCATTTACAAAGCACCACATATAGCATGGTTAATATTCCACATAACGCCTGGAAATTAACTGCGTGATTTATTCTTAAACGCAGTGGATTGTTTGAATTTCTTGTAGTCTCTGAATCATCAAATTTGATATTTGAAAAAAAAATCTAAGATTCTTTAATCAGGGACGATGTTATATGCTTTGCAAACTTACTAATATAAAAATGCTACATTTTATAAGAATGTTGGAAAAATACTGTATCAAGTTATCTTTGTTGATAGAGAAAATTAGTAAACATAATGTGCTATTTGGACTTCAAAAATCTAACTAGCAGTTAATAGAAATCTCTATGGAAATGAAAAGGCAAAACATTTTTCATATTTCTCTCTTTCATACCCCAATTGTTTATGTTGGTTGTATTGATGGTCCCTTAGCCACTTTCCTTGGCAGAAGAGACAATATTAAGATGATGCTAAATTTAATAGCATTGAATTAAAAGCCTGTGTAAGAAGTGTAATCATTAAATGACAGCGACTGAAATATGAGCCCTTAAATAAAGATTTGATTTCTTGTATGATTTATTTTGCAGCTCACAATGGGTAAAACATTTTTTTTTTAAAAAAAAAATCATTCTATAAACCTTTGTTTTAAAAAAAATCAAAGGCACGATAGGACAAGATTAGTGAAAAAAAATATTATTGGATAGCATCCAAAACAATTAAATCCAATGGAAACCCCACTGAAGTGAGTGGTTAACAAAATGAAAACAACTTCATGTTTGAATTTGTCACAAAACAACCTTGTTTTTGAATTTGTCACTTTCAGGAAAGAAACTGCAATCTGTAGCAACTGTGACTCCTTCAGGTTATAATTTTAATTCAATAGACAATCAAGCATTTATTTTTCAAATTTTCTTTTAAGAGAAAATAGAATTTTGCAATAGAAAATAAAGACTGGGAATCTTCACTTTATTTTCAGAATTTACCAGAGTTAACCCTTTTTTTATAGAATTAAACCTAAAAAGATTTAAAGCACTTTGTAAACTGTGGGACTAAGTATTAAGATATGGATGAAGATGAGTGTTGTAAACAAAACAAAGTTTCCTAGGGGGGAAATGACTTGGCTGATACTGTGACCAAATATTTAATAGACAAGGTAAATAAATACAAACACCACAAGTTTGGAAACGTTAATTGTTTGCTGCACTCACCTACAGCCTCAGCCGCGAGAAAATAAATAGCATTTAGCCTACAATGCAACACAGGAAAAGTGGCATGGCAGGGAACACGAGCTTCCTAAATAAAGGCAGATATTTCTGCCATGCCAAGAAAGGAGAGAGAAGAGAGACTAGCCAGAGCTGCCCAGAAGATAACATTGGCAACGGCTGGTCCATCTGTTTTGCATTCTGCTAACACTTATGCTGAAGTGTTGGAAAATGTATTCCAGGTACACAGATCCAAAAACATGTGTGAGCCTGGACGTGAACAGAGAGGGAGCGGTATGTGGAGGAAGGAAAGGAAGTTATATTCCAGTTGTGAAAAGGTAATCACAAGATATCCCTCCAATTCAATTCCTGGGAACTGAAAAAGTAATTTCTTTCTCTTTACAACACAACTGGCAGCACATTGCCTCCCATTTTAGAGCAGTTGAAAAATGGGTTGACCTCAAAAGAGGAAGGAAAAAAAGAGGAAAGGAAATTGTGGGTGGCCTGAATGACTGCAAAGTCTTCAAGGTAAAAGATCCATTTATTATTCCACTAGACAAGTGATGTATTAGTTGCCCTGCATAAAGTCTTCAATTAATACGAGAGTTGTATTTTCCAACCCCTTGCAATTTCCTTCCCCTTACTATGCAACCTTCATCCTCAGATTATGTTGGGCAAGGTATAGGACTGTAAACCACTTGTTAGCAGTATTAGTATTAGTTCATATATCATAATCTTTATAACCTAATTATAAATTAATTAGTAATTAGCATTATTGAGTATCATAAGAATGTTTGGTAGATTTATAAACTTCTATTAGCTCCCAGGGTTTCAAAGAAATACTTCAGTTGCTGGAATGGGGTTGGGCAATCATATAAAAGGAGACTTAATTTGGATAATTCTGATACCTTGTAAATGTGTAAAAAATGATAGAATTGAAGAAATGAAAAATCTTAAACACTATAACTATATGCTACATTGGACATATTAAAAGAGACTTTTTAAATATGAATGAATCATTGGTCATAATTATATGTATTACTTTGAACAGAACTAGAATAATGTACACTATCATGATGGAAATCTGTCCATAATGCCAAAAGCAATCACAAAACTTGAGTTATTTTAGACAGTGTTATTACTTTTTAAATCTAACTTAAATCTAACTTTTATTTTGAAACATAGGAGATGTACAAAGATTGTAAATTTGCAAATGGCAGCTTTATGTTTTTGTAAATGTACTAATAACAGAAAAAAAGCTATTAGGAAGTGGAACCTAGCTGGTAAAGGTGGTCAGAATTTCAATGTTAGGTGTTCTAATCACCAGATCAAGTTATATTTAGGTATGAAGAGTTCTCAGAGAAGGGCAGCATACAAATCTAATAAATAATAAATTACTACTACTACTACTACTAATAATAATAATAATAATAATAATAATGAAAGAATGACTATTTGCAACTATTTTAATTCAAATTCTGAGACCAATAGATTATAGGAAAGAAGAGAGATGAAGCAGGGGGCTCACATGGCATCCCCAAAAACCTCCTCCCATTTTATCGCAAGCTTTTCTTCAATTCCAATTGTTACTTTTTCAAAACAAATTGACCTTCTCCCCACCCAGCACTAGAGGGCAGAAAGAAAAAATGATAGCAATCTTGATAATTTCTTTCTAATACAACCAATAGATTAAATTGGTCAAGTTCTGCAAGATTATGGCAATAAATGGTCATAATCAGAAGGATCTCATAAAAAAAACCAATTTCTCAAAATAAAAATAGGAGTAATCGATGGTTGTCCTTTGTTTGTAGAAGTCGTCCTTTGTTTGGATAATCCATTTATTTTGAAAAATTAGTTATTTCCTGTCTTCAGGTGCTCTGGAGAATAATTGTCTCCTTTTTTACAGCAGCCCCTGAAATATTGGAGCATACCCACGCTCTGAAATTCTTTGCCAGGAGTAAATTAGCATAATGTCAGGGCAAAATATTATTTGATATGTGACATTTTTTTTTAACTTTTACTCAAATCTAAGAGCTGATTGAAATAGGAAACAGAAGATATGAGAATATCAATAATTTGCTGCCCAATCTCACGCTGTTAAATTTCCCAGAGGGAAGAATGGGGAGAAAGATATCTGAAGTGTTTAATTTGTTTTATTCTTAACTCTGGAATTAAAGTTCTCATCTTCAAACTAAAGAAAAACATTAATAAGTAGCATTTGAGACGTGTTTTATTTACCAATTATATTGAGAAATATTGAGGATACAAAGTATTTTGTGCAAATATAGATTGAAGGCAAATTAATCCCCAAATTCAGAGAAGCAGGCAAATGGGAGAAAACAGTCAGATTTTCTCTTTCTTCTCTGCTTCCTTTTTACTTTTTGTTACTTAACAATGGGTTGCTTAAAGATTAATTCACTGTCATGTTAGTAGAGATAACATGATTAGCTTGGCTAGCTATTATCATTAAGCCATAGCTATAGTGCTATTGCATATGAAAAATCTCAACTCAGGTACTCTTTAACATGTCATTATATGTTACCCTATATGCCAGGAGTGTCACACTGGTTGGATCCAGCCCAGGGGGTGCTTAGATTTGGTCTGCAGGGCTGTCCTGGAATAACAGAATAACAGAGTTGGAAGGGACCTTGGAGGTCTTCTAGTCCAACCCCCTGCTTAGGCAGGAAACACTACACTTCACAAGAGCAAACAGGCACCTCCGACATAAGTAACATTGAGCTGGTCATGCCCACCTCGGTCACGGCCCAGAGGTCACACAACCCAGAGGTCACACAACCCTGATGTGGCCTTTAATGAAATTAAATTTGACCTCCTGCTACATGTTGTATCATTTTAGAACAATTAGTCAAACCAGCAAAGATGCCCCGAGTCTTCGGAGAGGGGCGGCATACAAGTCTAATAAATTAAATTAAAGATCTGGATGGTTTCTTGGCTATAATGACAGTAGGTGTTTATTATATGTTGTTCCCAGCTGCTATTTTATGTTACTTATAATATTAAATTGTTTTGTTTTTCATTGTTGGCCACCAAGAGTCTTGCAATAAATTAATTATTTCATTGAAATAGTATCACATAAGAATGTTTTTTTAAAAAGCACATCATCAGTTTTTCTTATTTGAAATAACCATTTAAAACTATTGAAGAAATAGAAAAATGTGCTTTAGAAGTCAAGATGATTTTTTAAGGTAACAGTTTTGATATTACAACTTATCTCAACAGACCTCTATGATACGAAGCAGACATACATGTCGTCTCTTTTTCTTATAGACAGACACAGAGTATATTGTTGTATATTATAATAAGCAGAGATTCTGTTTGTATCAGGCTTCATTTTTGTCTACAGTAAAATATCTGCATCAACTGAGTTGTGTGTGAATTTACCACCTAGGAAACCAATTTCAGAATAAGGAGCTTACGTCCTAGATTTATAGTTACGGTACATGAAATTGAAGTGTGATACTAGATGATATAGCAATTAATCACTCATGAGTACAATAAATACACAAATCTCTGCACCTTCTTTTGAGTGATCCAGCACCTGAATAAAATTCTGTGAACATCAACTCAATTGTAGTCTAACAAGAAGCATTCCAAACACCATGATTGATCCATAATTATTTTGAGACTGGGTGTGTAGGGCAATGAACTCAAGTTGGAAACAAAACTGTTTTTCTTCAGATGTTCACCAACAATATTTCTTGCTTTTTTTGTAATAAGAATTTATGAACTTATTATTTCCTTCTTTCCTTCTGATATTAATAACCTGAAATCTTACCTACAAAAGTTTGGCATACTTCTCCATATGTCAAGATTTCTCGGGATAGTATCTTACCAACAACACAGGACAGGTAAGTAACCAAGACACTAGGATTTAATTATGGTAGGATCTAACTGAGGTCACTGCAATAGTCTGACCTATTAAGGGCACAAACCAAAATGTCTACAACTATTGGCACCGATGGGTCAAGGGTCTTGTCTTGTGAAATTCTAAAAAAAAAACAGACTCAGCAAAAAGGTAACACAATAATTTAGCTCTCTTTGCTGCAAAGTTCAACCACTGTGTTTTGCTTTATGTAAGATCCTTATGAACTGTAAAAAAATGTGTGCTGCATTTTAAAACCTGAGAAACAGCCAATTTTTCTAACACGGCTTAAAGCCAAGGAAATAGATTTGGTTGAAACTCATTGGCTTTTGTTCCTGCAATAAATTCATGATGAGAGTAGATGGCGAAATAACAGCCCAAATCCAACCTATGCACTCACAACCCTTTGGTAACAGGAGAGCCTTAAGATAAATTCATAAAATATGCTTTAAGTCTGCACACATGTCCTCCATTTGTTTTGTATTATATTTTAAAAATGAAATATACATTCTTGAACCTCTTCTAGCAGCAAAGAGCAGGAAGCTGTGATTTAATCACAGAAGCATTTTGCCCCACTCTAAATTAAAGAATGCTGTAAAACCAACTTTAAATTATGACGTCTCTTCTGTGGATTGTTTTCGTTTCTGACACTGAGCTGTTCTTTGTCATACATTCGGTTCTTATTATGGGGATTATTTTTAACTCTATACCTAGCTTTTAGATGAACTGCTATATATACTGCAAGTGTTTCCAACTTTATATAAAAAATAAATATATACAAAGAAAGAAATGACTAAGAAAATGTGTCCACGGTACAGGGAGAAAAAAGGCTTTTATAGCCAGCCCATTTAAAAAACAAGATAGCTTTTCATATATATTTTAGCTTATATGGAAAACATCCAATTCAAGCGCATGAGGGAAGGGTGATGTATGGAACAAAATATGGAATATGTAAATACACAACTGATGCTTTTTCAATACCCAATTTAATGTCAGGCAGTTCTGCAAGTGGTGTGGTTTCAATTTCCTCTTTAAAATAAAAAAAAGTAGGATATAATAAGCAGTGGCATTTACTTTACTGTTAGCTAGTATAAGGAGTTCCAGATGTATGTCCAGGCATAAAAGATTCTTAAAAAATACTCTTTACTGATTCATTGTGAGAACATGTTTCTACTAACTTGTAGAAAATTAATATAATATTTATAAAGTTTGCTGAATTTATCCATTTTTGGTTTTTTTGGACATCCCATTACTTCAGAATGTACCTCATCAATCAATTGTAAAGTTTTAATTCCTAAAATATGCAAAACTGATCTGACACCCAAGAAGGCATAAAGTGATCTGGAAGTCACTTTAATAATTGTGTCTGTGGCTCACATGAGTGTACTAAGCATCCTATTTGTTTTGTCAGTGTTACAGACTAAATATAGTGCTACATCAGTTGAGTTAGATGGCAAATCATGAACCATGATTATAGGAAGAATTATGATTATATATACAGCAATTGGAAACAAGGATTTAAATGCTCCAAAATGTATAGGCAGATGAGTTATCATATGTTACAATTAAGAATATAGACAAATTTTAAAGCATTTTAAGGAAAGATGAATGAAATGTTTGTTATACTATAGGCCAACCTAGACTCTTCTTGATAAATAAGGCTGCAAGCTAAATGTGAAGACAACTGAGGTGTAAGGCAGAAGGGATCAACAAAAGATGATGCTTGATAAGACTACTATTAATGGATAAAGACAGCTTTAAGGCATGGCCTTAAAAATATATTTACAGTGTTCCCTCAATTTTCACGGGGGATGCGTTCCGAGACCGCCCGCAAAAGTCGAATTTCCGCAAAGTAGAGATGCGGAAGTAAATACACCATTTTTGGCTATGGACAGTATCACAAGCCATCCCTTAACACTTTAAACCCCTAAATTACCATTTCCCATTCCCTTAACAACCATTTACTCACCATTATTACTGGTATTCACCATTGAATAAGACACTTAGTAATCCTGATATTTATAAACATAATTATTTATTAACAATAATTATTTATTTGCAAAAATTATTAGTTTGGCGATGATGTATGACGTCATCGGGCAGTAAAAAATGTGGTATAGGAAAAACCCCGAGAAGTATTTTTTAATTAATATTTTTTGAAAAACCGTGGTATAGGCTATTCGCGAAGTTCGAACCCACGAAAATCGAGGGAACACTGTACTGAACATTTTATAGAACAACATTTAGAAAGGTAATTCCTTTTGCCAATGATAACAATTCTGTACTTTTCCCCAAAAGATCAGGGAAACATCATAAGAAAGACACAAACATGAATGAAGAGGAAAAATGTAATCATTCCTTTTAGATTGTATATCAATTATGAGATATAGGTTCTACCTCAACCTCTTTTGTTCCAACACCATCTCCAAGACAAACAGTTTTTGACTCCTCATTTGTGAGCCAATCTGACCCTACAGTCTGAAATTATGAAACTAACATGAGTTTACTATATATATAAAGCAAAAAGAAAAGAAAAAAGAAACTGGGATAAGAAATTGATTTTACACAAAAGGTTTGACTGCTAACCACTAAGGAGCATACAGTATTTGACTTGGAATCTTATATGGGGCTTCTGACCTCTTGTATTCTTTTGTGCACGGAAGCCTCCTTAGCTCATATACCTTTTGTTGTGGTTGGCTCTGGCCCAGCTCCTGCCCCAGGGAATGGGGAGGTGGATGCAGGGGAAAATTCAACATGTCACAGGCCTGTGTTATTGCCAACAGAATCAGTTCAGAGTTTAGTTTCCTCAGACGAAGAAGAAGGTGGGAGTGACTCGGCAGAGGAGGGCTTGGCACACAGCCCAGGCAGTCAATCTCCCTTATCTTCCGTTGATTCAGATGATGACATTTTGGACCCATGCAAGCGCAGAATTATGCGTAGAAGAGACCAAGTAAGAACATATTACAGGAAATAAGGGAGGCCACCTGTGTTTGGGTGGGGCTCCAGTAATTAGGGCTGCTGCTATAAATAGCAGCATGTGGGTTTGGCCGTTGTGGAAGAATATCTGATTGGAGTTCGTCAGGAATCTTGTGTTGCTGGACTTTGTTGCTTTTTCACGCCTTTGAAATCAAAGCAGAGCAACTTCGTTGGAAGAAGATGGGGTGTGAAGTTTCTTCACAGCTGCTAGCTAAGTACTTAATGACTGCTTAAGGGAAATTGTACAGACTACCTGGTTGTTTTGGGAAGAGTGCTCTTTGCAATACAATAAGAGTGATTTGTTTATTTTGAATTTTGTGATAAAGAACATTGTTTTGAATTTTCAAACGTGTGTGTGTCTGAAATTTGTACCCTTGAATTTTCGGGAGGCTCCTATCAGAGAGCCCGGCAGAACATCTTTCATGTTCTCATTTATGCACTATCCACTTTCCTGTTAAGGAGTTCAAGAGTGTGTACATATAACTTCCCTCCTAATTTTTACACAGGACCATACCTATAAGTTAAGTCATACTGAGACACATGCCTACAATAATTCAGTGAGTTTCTGTGTCTGAGGATAGACTAAGACCTGGATCTCCCGATGCCAATCCAATATTTTATCTATTATTTATACTGACTTTCTTTTTTGACCAAGACTCCAATACAGAGGACGCAAGGAAATAAACTATACTCAACTTGCTAAAGTCCCATATGGGTGGAAGTAGAACAGTGCAGAAAGCATTAACAGTGCAATTCTATGAACTTTTAATAAAAATATCGACCAATTTGTTCAACAATATTCATTTTGTGGAAAAGTAAAAGGTGCTAGAAACTCATATGTTGCAATTACTATAAGCAGAGACGGACATTGATGTCTCTGGTAATTTAAATTAATGTCAATAAGAACTCCAGTACTGTGTAATCCTGTTCATGAATATTTTTAATGTACTTTTAGGAAGCTTGCGGTACAGATTGATATTTGTAAGAGGAAGGGATATATAATAACTGCCTTTACTCCTTAATGTAATTCATTCGTTGATTTAGAAATCATTAATTCATAAACGTAATTCATTAATGTAAGAATCTTTAAGTGGGCCATTTGCAAAAGGATATTAACTGAAATAAAGGAAACAAAATGGTAGAGAGGTAGCTTTAAGTAGATGTATTGATTACTATAGTCCATGAAGGAATTTAACTACATAGGTTTACACAAAAAAGCAAAATTAGCATTAAATAAATTAAAGCACCTGATCACAAAGCTTTCCCTAACTATTCCATTCACATCTTTTATAATATTTACTTAAATATGCTAATTTGCTTGACCTTGGTGGTGAGTGGCTAGAGTTCAGTACTGCAAGCTACTTCTGCTGACTGTAGTTCACCAGTTCAAATCTCACCAGGCTCAAGGTTGACCCAGCCTTCCATTCTTCCGAGGTGAATAAAATGAGGACCCAGACTGTTGGGGGTGACATGCTGACTCTGTAAACAGCTTAGAGAGGGCTGTAAAGCATTGTGAAGCGGCATGTAAGTGCTATTGCTATTGTCTTTAAAATGTCATTTAACATTATCAATATTTATATATTGTACCCAGGGATAGATTCCATTTTTTTTTACTACTAGTCTGTGGTCGTGGCTTATTTTATGGCCATGGCTTGTTGGTCATGTGATGGTAGGTGTGGCTTCATGGTCATGTGACTGGGTAGGAGTGGTTTTGCAGTCAGTGACTGGGTGATCATATGACTGGGTCGGTTTGGCCAACTTGACATCACTCATATCAAGGGTTAGGGATAGGGTGCCTGGCCTCTCCTCAAAGGCCTCAACGAGATACAATTTCTCTGTCTATTTACTACTACTGAACATCCAAAATATAATATTTAATCCTATGTACATATCCCGTACATGTACAGGCGCACTGTGTATATATGTCATTGTACACAGGCACACAAAAAGATACATTATCTACTATATATACTGTATGTGTATACATAGAGACAAAGACACACACACACACATACAGCTCTTCTAAAACTACACATTCAACCTCACTGCATTTGGTATTTACCATAACTTCTGTACACTAGAACATTACATATGCCTTCAGATGTACTTCCCTAGCTTGCACACCTTGTTAGATCCAGGAAATCTCATGGATTGAGTAAAATATAAATATTTTATATTAATCCAATAAATTCAACAAACAAACAAACAAACAAACAAACAAACAAACAAACGGTGAAACTCACTTAACAAAGCTCTTGGCTTAATTTTGGGTTCAATTGTGGTAATAAGTCAAGGTCTATCTCTGCCTTCCTCTGCATGCCAGCCTTGTCCTAGTCTTCTTTCTGGCAATTTACCTCTCTGTTAGAGGCATCAAAATAATCCAGACAATGTAAGGTTTCCTGCTGCAGCAGGGGGTGGACTAAATGATCTCCAAGATATCTTCTAGCCGTAAATTTCTGTGGTGTTTCAAAGTGTCTTCTGAAGCCACATCTAGTGGCAGGGTTTGTGGTGCTTCCTTCCTCTTCTTCCTTTATCTCTCTCTCTTCCTTTATTGTATATTGTTCATGGTTGTTGTTAGCCGCCCCGAGTTTTCGGAGAGGGGCGGCATATAAATCCAATAAAACTTAAAACTTAAACTTAAACTCTCTCTCCCTTCCTTTCTCTCTTTATTTTTCTTTCTTGTATCTCTCTTCCCTCCCTCCTTCCTTCCTTCCTTCTTTTCTTCCTTTTTAAAAGATGGCAGCATCCATGGACTGCCACCGACTGATCTAGTTTGATGACATCATCATGACATCACCAGCAGGTCTCTACTGGTGTGGGCAAACTGGTCCAAACTGGTAGGAACCCACCCTGATTGTACCAAACTACAGGTTTTGAACAAAGTTTGCCTGCAATACTGCATTCTATCCAATATGCCACAGAGTTTCTTATTATGGTAATCCATTTATAGATGTTCCATGAATTATTATTTAGTATTTTTAATACAAATGAGAAGTGATATACTTGGAAGAATTTATAACCAAACATTTTCTTTGTCTCAAAGACAGCAATCACAATTAAAGTACTGTAATTGCAAGTTTGGAAGAAATCACAAAATAATTTACGAATGTAAATGTTATTAACAGGGTCTACTACATAATGCTCACCTACTGTATAAGAATGCCAAGTAAATTGTTTAGATATCCTTGTCTTTATTTCAACTAGAACCAAGTTAACTATTAAATTAGCATGACAGTATAAATTAAATATCCATCAATCTAGGAAAAGCACTTATATTTCATACAGGAGAATCAGGTAAACAGAATTTATTAAGAATAGTAATAGTAGTGATGGGGAAAGTGTAATGATGGATAAAGAGAAAGAAAATGGATTGACATCTAAGAGCAATATTGCTATCAGTGACTGAGCTCTCTCATATAAAGAATATTTACAAGCCACAGAATAGCAACCTCATGAATAGTATTACCCAGTGAATCAATTCTATGGAAAGTTATATATGAAAACATGTCAACAATGATAACATTGCTGGGTAGCCCAATAGGAGTATCTTTCATTCCAAATTTTAATGTTGGCAAGCCAAGCTTACTCCTCTCTGTATGTTTTAATGAAAATATTTGAAATAGTTTCTGGGCATCAAATTGTATGTTCTGTTTTATGACTATGTAATATTTTGTTAAAGCATTTTATTTCTAAAATGTATTACATTTATTTTGTTTTCATGTTGGTAAAATACTAATTGATACTACTACAAATGGTTTTCAAAAAAGGTGGTTTACACATATTGTGAAACAAATAGTACTTAGTAATAATTAATTTTAAACGGCCGTCTATTCAAATGAAATTATAATGCAGAGAGTGCAATATTTTCTCTTCCTCCTAATAATTGTAGGTGTTTTCTTTTTTAGTGCTGAATAACGTTAAAATCTGGTTTTGAACAATAATAATGTTTGCATAATGCTTCAAAAATAATTTTTAATTAAATTGTCAAATACCTGAGAACATTTTTTTTCATACCTTCTAACATTTTGCAGAATAACATGATACACATATTGAAGTAACTTAAAAATGGGGAGGGCGGAATGGCACTGGGTAAGGCAATAGAAAGATCGAAGGAAGCTGGAATTACTTTGGCTTAGTTATGATAAGAAACTGAAGCCTAAGATTTCACAGAAAATGTGGCCTAGAAGGAGGGAGACATATACTGTGCAGAAGGACAGGAACGCAAATACAGAATCATTTATGGGAATAAGAAACATTTAGATAGCTGATGAAAGAGCTTGCAAGCCAGTAAGAGCTGGGAACATCGTTAGCACCTGGATAAGGCTGGAAAGAAGCTTACTCAGAGCAAGTTAGAGTAATGAAAAAAAACCTGCAAAGATTTAGGGCTTGGGAAACATTTTTCGCAGAGAGAAACAATGAAAGAGCCTGCAAGGTTCTGGGAAGATGGTTAGCAGCTAGTTAAGGCTGGGAAAAAGCTACATTCAGAGTATAGGACGCATCCTAATTATCAGCCTCTTTTAAGGAGGAAAAAGATGCGTCTTGTACACGGGAAAAAACGGTAATTCATTGGTCCTGATAATATGCAACTAATCTTTTCCAGTTTGTATTTGTCCCTGTACTTTTGAAGGTATCACTGAATTTGGATTGATGAAATTGAAGTTCAAATGTCAGTGAGACTGTGAGAGAGTTGTTTGTTAAGATATTCATGAACTGGGAGAGTCAATGGTAACAAGGTCAGCCAATGAATAGGCATAGCAACTAAATCAGCCAATGGGAACTAACCATTTCTGAGTCTGTGCAGTGAATCGAAACTGAAAGCTTAATCTTAAGGTTGTGTGTGGCTCAGCCCACATTGTATTCTCTGTGTTTGTCTGCTCTGCTGAAATGAAATGCTCTGCTGAAATGATACTAACTCCTGCTTGTGTTTTCTTGAAGAAATAATCTGCTAACGGTATTGTAAATAGTTATATTTTTAAATATTTATATCCCAAAGAAGTAGCGGTGTGATCCCTCCAATATTTGGGTATATCAGGATGATTCAACAGCAAATAACAAAGAAACATATGGCTCTTCCGTGGTACAAAGCTGAACAGAAGAGACCCTGTGGTCTAGAGGTTAAAGTTGCTATCTTGCAAGGCAAACCCCACAGGTTCACATCCCAGTAAGGGTATGGTTAGCTGAAGAGCTCGATATAAAGATGCTTCATTTTGAGAAGGATTCATAGAAATGAACAAATCCCATCTGCGGAGAAGATGGAAGAAGCACAATAAGTATTAACCGTGCAATTCCATGAACTTTTAAATAAAAAAATTGCTAATAGTATTCACTTTTTGCATAATAGTATTCATTTTCTGCTCCGAGTCCTCGGAGAGGGGCGGCATACAAATCTAATAACAATAAATAATAAACAAGCTGAATGATTTGGAAGAAGTTGGGAACTGGCTCATGAAACCATCCTATTACCAATGAATGAAATTTTGAGCACTATAATATTTTTTCTCAATTCTATGAGGGTCATTCAAATCTATGGCTGTTTAAAAGCTGTCTAAAAGAAAATCTATCATGCAATTTGTTTCCATGATGGATACAACTGCATTTTCAAAGTGGAACTGTCTTGAGCATAATAGCCAATGTGGACAGCATTTCTGTTCATTCTGTCTTGATTAAGATGACGTTAATACATTAATGTATTAACGTCATAATGACTATTAACCAGTTATAAGGAACAACTTATGAAACTATGCCTATACAGCTTAGTCCCAGAATCATACATCGTCTCCTCAAGGTCCTCCCCAAATTATGAGACAATGAGGAAATAGTTAAATATATTTAAAATATTAATATTATCTTATTTGTTGGGGGAGTAATCAGATGATAACAGCCTATTGCACTTTCTTAAAACATCTTCAACTAAATATATTTTCCTGTGGACAACTGCGGAAGGTCATGAAAGTGCTGTTCTATGGCATTGCCAACAGGTGCTACATTTATAAACATGCATGCTCAGAATCACACTTCAACCCTAAAATCCAATTTTGTGCATAGTTCTGATAGTAACTGAATTTACCATTTTAATTTTATTTGTAGACCAAGAACTGCTTTTCAGCCCAAAAAATATTGTGCCATGTTTTCCTTTAAAAAAATGAAAATCCTATATACATTCAGTCTCATTCGTACATACATACATACATACATACATATACATACATACATACATACATATATACATATTATTTTCATTTCTTGCATATGCACTTAAACAACTGTACACTTTTCAAACAAAATGACATATTGTACGTTTGTAGAGAAATATGTCATCAATATAACAAACAGTAAGCTTAAACAAACCCTGTCAAATCTGATCAACATACCTTGAAAGTAACAATACCATCTGGTGACAAAATAAACAGAACTTTTATTGACTACTTGAGTATGAACAGTTAGTCTTTACTGCCAGTGTAACGATGCATTTTTCCCCTTTAAAATCCTTCAAGTGTCTTTGAATTCTCAATTGCATTAGCATGTGACCAGAAGTCTGGGACAAAAAAATATTAGCACAATGTTAGTGATATGTCAAATCCCAATTTGTAAAGTCACTCCTTTTTCTATGGAAAATTGAAAACCAAAGTGTATTGTGCACTGCCCAAACGCATGTGCACAATCCGAGTCTATGGAGAGGGGCGGCATACAAATCTAATAAATAAAATCCAACCCATCCCCTCGCATGCACACAAGTCTCACTAAAGCCTGGGACGGTGAAAAAACGACCAAATGGGCAAACCGGAAATTCAGAAACATGGATTTCCAGTTTGCCCATTGTGTTGTTTTTCGCACTCCAGAGCCTTCAGGGAAGTTTCCTGAAGACATGGAGTACAAAAAAAGCACAACGGGAAAACCAGAAGTTTGGAAAAAACGGACTTGCGGTTTGCCCATTGTGCTGTTTTTCACACTCCGGGGCTTTAGGATGTTTCGTTGAGGCCTCCAGAGGGCGATATGGCCTTCCCCAAGGATGAAAATCAGCTGGCTAGCACACACATGCATGCTGGAGCTGACAGAGGGCAACGCATTCAATGCCCTCTGATATGGCCCTGCGTGTCGCGATCACGGACCTACATCATACTCATAGTCAATCACAAGGTCACACATTTATATTTCTCTTTCAACATAGAAAACAAGTTTGGTTAATAGATCAGATATGTATGCTTTACCAGCCTTTTAACTTGGTAAAAGAGAACAAGCTAACTGTGTTTTTTTTTAAATTAATACTTTTAAAAATAATATAATTCGTGCAGCATAAATAGTAATACAAATAGTTTAAGCTACTTCTGTAAAACTGCTAGAGGAAAACTCCTTTAAGACACCTTGCTTTAGGGGCAGTTTCAGCAGTTAATGTCCAATAAATCATTAGCTTTACATAGCCTTTTCTTCATGGTTAGATTATGTCTACAAATTGAAAGCTGTTTGACAGCTGCAAAAACATTTGGTATGCAGATTTTCTTAAAATAATTTTCATATTATGTATTGATACTACAGCATATTAATCTACTATTCCAAGTAGAATAATGGATACCACTTTGGTGGGAAGGTAATGATATTTTCTGTGCCTTTTGCCTAGAATCATGCTGCCACATGACTACATAAATTTCTCTTTAAAATTTCTATGTTCTAATTCCTTTTGGCCACACAACTGCATTTTTTTAATAAAGGAAAAGCAACATAGCTTACAAACAGTGTATTAGGATTTAAGAAAAAACTTTCTAATCCATAACTAATCTAAGAAATATAGGATGCTCTTTTATTTAAGTGACAGTGAGCAGTTCAAAATTCTATTGCAATTATACAGGTCATATATTATGAATATCAATTTCTTTTAATGTTCTGTGTCCATCTGCAATAAACAAACACTATCTTGACCATTAATTCTCAGTAAACTATTGATCAATAGCAAGATGAAGTTTTCTAAATAGAATAGGTTCTAAAATTTTGTAACCTATGTTGCTTTTCCTTTATAAAAATTATACAGTTCTGTGGCCAAAAGGAATTAGAACACCGAATTTTAAATACTGGTAATAAAACTGTGTATGTTATTACAATTTAGAAACAAAACAGGTAATTATTTCACCAATAGAAAATGAAACTATATATTGATTCAAATATAGAGCTGTAACAGACTAGTTTTCCCTTCTCACATCTTCTTGTATATTATTCATTCTCTCTCTTTCTGCCCCACCCACCCACCCACCCACATCACCTATACATAAGTTACCGGTACATATAAAACTAACTTGGACTCAATTTATCCTATTTAATGGCTTTTAGAGGATTAGAAAGCAAAATTTTAATTATTTTTTAAAACCAATTTCAAAATTATTTAAGGAAATTAAAGCTACCATTCTTACTAGCCAGATGTGAAACCTCGTGATTACCAATTAATTCAAGGCACAATGAAAATCTAAGTGGGTTTGTCTATTTATTTCTTTGCCATTTCTATAATTTACCACACCTCCCAGGTTGCTTCTTGACTAAGGCAGTTCATTATCAAATATGGAAATATTCTCAATGGTTGCTTCTCTTGAGGATAGTCCAATACCACCAATAGGCTGCTAAAAGATTGTATATATAGGGTTTTTTTCTCATAGTCATGTACAGTACTTTTGTTTCCAAACCAATATGAACAGGATTGTTTTAATCCTATTTCAATTTCTAAATCATATCAGATGTTTCAAAGATACACATTTTATATGGTTATATATGGTTGCAATTAGGTATATATCAAAAGCATCTGGTGGTAGTTCGTGCAAGGAACATTGATAAACTATGACAGAGGCTTGATATACTATGATGAAAGCTAGAAAAGCAATCTCTCATAAAGGCTATATTTTCCCACTAAAACTTTTGTGTAATGGTTCCTTTTTGTCAGCAAATACCTATGATCAAATGAAAAATAACAACTGCCTACAGTATCTAAAGTGAAGATCTGAATTAGAAACACTCCAATTTCTATGTATTCCAATTTTGAATACATTACAGTTTGATCCATTTGCTTTCAAATAAAATCTTTTCAGTCTATTAATATCTCTTAAATTTCAACATGAATATAATGTTGCTAAACTGACATCAACTATTTCTACCTATATCAAATACTTACTTTGCTTATACTGTATAGAACTTCAAGGGAAATGCATATGCTATTAAAATATTGCCCCTGAATTTTTTCACATTAGTTGTGTTACTTTCACATACAGTTCTTGGGAGAAACAATAATACTAGTTTGGAAGAGAAAGGCAGTAGAAAAGTATACGGTGTGAGCGGTGGTGAAATCCATTTTTTTTACTACCGGTTCTGTGGGTGTGGCTTGGTGGGTGTGGTGGGCGTGGTTATGATTGGCATGGTAGGGGAAAGATAATGCTAAATCTCGATTCCCACCCCACTCCTGAGGGAAGGATATTGCAAAATTTCCATTCGCACTCCACTCTGGGGCCAGCTATAGGTGGTATTTGCTGGTTCTCTGAACTACTCAAAATTTCTGCTACCAGATCTCCAGAACCTGTCAGACCCTACTGGATTTCACCCCTGAGTTTGAGCAGTATATATTTGTATATTTCAATTTAATTCAATTCAATTTATTAGATTTGTATGCCGCCCCTCTCCGTATGTATCTAAAAATGAAAGATAGATAATTCTGTAAATTTCTTCTTATCCTGCATTTGTACTTTTTTCAATAATAATAATAATAATAATAATAATAATAATAACAACAACAACAACAACAACAACAACAACAATTTCTGTTGCAGTAACCCTAGTTCTTCAGTTACTATCACAGCTGTACTGTAGGCAAGCTGATTCAATTCTTCAATTGAAGTTACACTGACAGTTGCAAGTACAGAATTAATATCTTCCATCAGTGGGACAAGTCATTTCTTGCTTATGTTTTTTAAGGCTGGCAGTCTCTTTCACTCTGCATTGGACCCTGCATGAGCAAGTATTTGGTCCTTCAGTTCTTACTGCCTTTGAGTCATAGTGCCAAGTGTCTCATCTACAACTTCTTGCTGTCTTTCCAAGTTTTCATCAGGTTCCAGTTGTGCAGTGACTCCAGATCTTATTGGAGCTTCTAGTGGTGCCAGATCAAATTTTGGTGTTTCTATTTTGCAAATTTTCTGTATTTCTTCTAATTCGACTTCACTGAACATTTGGTTCCTGATTATGAGTTGTCGCTGATCGGCCAGTCGAAGTTCCGTTATTTTTGAGTCTGCATATTCTTGTTTCCATAATTGGTACATCCGTCTTTGATATACAGGTTCTGAGTTGTAATAACACTTCATGATTGTACGATTCTCTGCTATTGAGAATTTCTGCCGCTTTTTGATTTGTAAGCTTTGTTTGTTTTGTTCCTGAAGCTCATTTGTCGATGGCTGCCCAGGTTCCACAGCGGCCACCGTGGTCCTTTTTATCCTGGGCGACGACCGAGCCAGTATGGACTTCGTTTTGTTTTGTCTCTCCATTAGTTTAAATGGGTTAGGTACGTTTAATCTGGCTTGTGAAAACTACTGGTAGGTCTAATCTTGCCGGAGTGGTCAAAGCAGAGGAGCCAGACTAAACATACATTTTAGGAGGAAAAATTTAAAATAAATACATATACGTACTATATGTTGGGAATATAAGTAGATACCCTAGATCAGTGATTTTCAACCTTTTTTGAGCAGCGGCACGTTTTTTACATTTACAAAATCCTGGGGCACACCACCAACCAAAATGACACCAAATGACACTCTAACACAGTACATATTATACATATAGTTAATAATATAGTTTCTAAATGTATTTATACTCAGTGTGAAACCTGGGCCTGTCTCGATGAACCCAAAAGGATATCCTGGCAGGAATAGTAGTTTGGGGACGCCTGTTTAATTTCCTCACGGCACACCTGACCATGTCTCATGGCACAGTAGTGTGCCGTGGCACACTGGTTGAAAAACACTGCCCTAGATGACCCATCTACCACATTTTTAGGAGTATAAGACACACTCCCCTCCACCACCACCCCCCCCAAAAAAAAGAGGGTAGAAATTTTGGTTCATCTTATACACCAAGTGCAGCCATTTTTGGACTCTCAAAAACTCACCCCCCCTTTTTTTTTTTGCAAAAATGGGGCACACAGAGGGTTTGGGAGGCCTGCAGAGTGCTTCTGCGGGCTGGGGAGGACAAAAATATAACACGTGGGAGATTTGGGAGGCAAAAAACAACCCAATGTTTTGTGAAAACGAGCCCATTTTTTATGAAAACAGAGATGTTTTTTTCCCCATCCCCCAGGTACACTCTGCAGACCTCACAAAATCTCTGTGTGGCCTATTTTCACAAAAAACAGTTTCCCGCCTCCAGGAGGGATGCCTCTCAAAGAGTGCCCCATTTTTTGTGAAAAATGGGGTGTCCAGAGGGTTATAGAGTCCTGCAGAGTGCTCCTGGGGATCAGGGAAGGCAAACACTTTTTTTGTTTTGTTCAAAATCTTAGTGCATCTTATACTCTGGTGGTGCATCTTCTAGTCCAAAATATATGGTATATAGATTTTCTTGGCAGCAACATGAAAGTTGTTTGTCATTGTCTCTTTCCAAGATGTTGCTTCTCCATCTGATTTACAGAATTTTCTGATAGTCTTCTATCTAAATACTTTCAACCATTACTATGATATATTTTATGTGTTCATAGGTTGTAATTTCCTCCCTATTAGTTAACAAGAGGTTCTTCAAATTTTACTTCACTTGTACTTGAAGTTATTACTTTTTCAGTCACTATTAAAAATGTTGCTGTAAATAGCCCTACTAGCATATGAAACTATTGCAATGAGAAAAAAATGATGTTTTTTTTCATGAAAGACAGCTGCATCCTTAACTGTATTTTTCTTTTCTTTTTTCTTATATTCAAGCTCAAGTACAGCTGCAACAAATATGATTCTTCACAAAATGTGCAGATGTTAACAATATTGTAAGATGCCATTCAAGGTTATTGAAATGCTGACTAAAGTTGCTGCTTTACCCGTAACTAATAATCAACCACCTGTTAGTGTAAATGACTAAGACTAAATGTATTTCTAATAAACATAGATTTCATACCAGCCAACAGACAATAAACATGAAGTATTACCAAATCAGGCTAGAAACCGGGAGACCATAAATTCTAATCCTGCCTATGGCACAAGTCAGTTGGGGGACCTCAGGCCAGTCATTCTCTCTCGGCACTATGATGCAGGCAATGGCAAACTACTTCTGAAATTCTTGCCATGAAAACTACAGGGACTTGTTCAGCCAATGACCAAGAGCCAATGATGACTCAGAAGCATAAAAAAAGAGATAAAGATTAAGGAGTCAAATCTTTAAATCAAGGTTAATGTTAATATCATAATTTCCAAATGCATTAAGAATTATAATTATTTCAAAATGTCCATCTCCTCCTAACAATATAAAAAACAGTCATCAGTCATCAGTTTCAATTCAATTCAATTCAATTCAATTTATTAGATTTGTATGCCGCCCCTCTCCGAAGACTTGGGGCGGCTCACAACAATAATAAAAACAGTATAACAATGGAACAAATCTAATAATAAAATTATATTAAAAACCCCCAACAATTTAAAAACCATACAGCACATACATATCAAACATAAAATATAAGAAAGCCTGGGGGAGATGTCTTAATTCCCCCATGCCTGGCGATATAGGTGGGTCTTGAGTAACTTGCGAAAGAAAAGGAGGGTGGGGGCTGTTTTAATCTCCGGGGGGATTTGATTCCAGAGGGCAGGGGCCGCCACAGAGAAGGCTCTTCCCCTGGGGCCCGCCAAACAACATTGTTTGGTCGATAGGACCCAGAGAAGGCCAACTCTGTGGGACCTTATCGGCCGCTGGGATTCGTGCGGTAGAAGGTGGTTCCGGAGGTACTCTGGTCCAATGCCATGAAGGGCTTTAAAGGTCATGACCAACACTTTGAATTGTGACCGGAAACTGATCGGCAGCCAGTGCAGGCCACGGAGTGTTGCAGAAACGTGGGCGAATCTAGGAAGCCCCATGATTGCCCTCGCGGCCGCATTCTGCACGATCTGAAGTTTCCGAACACTTTTCAAAGGTAGCCCCATGTAGAGAGCGTTGCAGTAATCGAACCTCGAGGTAATAAGGGCATGAGCGACTGTGAGCAATGACTCCCTGTGCAAGCCCCTACATGCTCACAAGAGATCTAAGTCCATCCCACCTTGAATTTTATTGATTCTTATCTACCAACAATTTGCTTTCACCGTTAGTAGTTGTGATTTCTGTAGAGAGCATAGGCTTGCAGTAAACCTTTATATTCCTTTGAACTGCCTGGATTTCTGTTTTCCCATGGGATTTCCTACAAAATCAAGTATAAAAACTTTCCCAAAATCAAATCATATAAATGATATAAACCTGTTTACAAATTTAGACATGGATTAGAAATAATTCAGTAGCAACTGCAGGTTTTCTTTATTCAAAAATATTTTGGAACAAGATCTTAGGATGATGGTTAGAGAGGAATAAATTCCTTGTTCCTATCTATCTTTCTGATACAATGAAAGGACCTTCTCTGCTAAGGATAAATAAAGATCCCATTTCAGATCATTTAAAAAATCTTATTCTATTACTGTTACATACAAATGTACAAATCTAATAAATCTAATAAATCTAATAATGATAATAATAATAATAATAATAATAACAACAACAACAACAACAACAACTGTGGGACTTCCGACTTCAGACTGACTGAATATTGAAGCATAACACACCAGACATTGTGATCAGGGAGAAAAAGAAAGTATGGATCATCGACATCGCAATCCCAGGAGACAGCAGAATTGAGGAGAAGCAGTTACAGAAATTAGTGAAATGCGAAGATCTAAAAATCGAGGTGCAACGACTCTGGCATAAGCCAGTGAAAGTGGTCCCAGTGGTACTTGGCATGCTGGGCACAGTGACAAAGGATCTCAGCGGACATTTGAAAACCATCGGAATTGACAAAATCTCCATCTGTCAATTGCAAAAGGCCACTTTACTGGGATCAGCAAACATAATTCGCCGCTACATCACGCAGTCCTAGGTGCTTGGGAAGCGCCTGACTGGTGATGAAATACGAAATCCAGCATAGTGATCTCGTTTGCTGTGTTGTACTGACATAATAATAATAATAATAATAATAATAATAATAATAATAATAATAATAATAATAATAAATAATTTATTACTATTTATTTATTACTATCTATTACTTGAGTGCTAAATATGTTCCTATTTATTTTCATTTAAAGGTTAATACACACACACACCCCTGTCTGTCTGTCTATCATCAACCTATCTACCTACCAATAATCGATCTACTCTTCAAACATACCTCTCCCCTAAGATGTTTCAGTTTCTTGGAACTATGATGAAGCATGAAGCAGTTACCTCAGAAAACTGATTTGGCTTCCCTGATTTGTTTAATAAATTAATCACACACACTATCTATGTCTCTTTCTGTGTGTATCGGCTTAACGTCCCCAAATATCTTGGCCAGCCTTCAGTTTTATGTATTTTTATTTGAAGAGGAAGAACATTTGCCATCTCCATAGGCAGCCTAATGTCTTGGGCTGACTGCCCTCTCCGGGTTTTTTGGTGTTTTTTTTAAAGTTGCTAATCACATGTTATCACATAGCTGTTACTAATTCTCAGTATCTTCAGCATCCTCCTGTGCAGCATATGATTCACAGCCACAGTACACACACAGATAATTGCTAAAACAATATATATTTTTTTAAAAAAAAGTAAGGTGGAAGAGTCATTAGTGTATCTCCCACTGCTTGAAATCTTTATTTGCAGAATGATTCACCAGGTTGATTTCAATGCCTGCTTTGCTCCTCAAGGAAGGGAGGGAATAGGGAGAAAAGAACAGGAAAAGGTAAAGGAGGTAAGAGTGATGGAATAAATGCTATTTTCCAGTTTTATCACTTTGTTCATGTGACGCCACAAAAAGAAATAAAAAAGACACACTACAAATACAGGTAGCTCTTCAGTTACAATCACAACTGGGCCCATCATTTACGTTGCAGACTGAAAGTTTTATTGACATTTCTTGCCACAATTGTTTTTTTTTAAAATATATTTTTATTGGTTTTGCACATAGAGTTACATAAAACAAACATAAAACGGTGCACAGTGCATGTGTCCATCACCTGACTGACAATCCCACCACCACCACCACCACCAATTGTTGGGGGTTCAAATATTTACTAGTTATCTATCTATCTATCTATCTACCCTGTTTCCCCGATAGTAAGACACCCCCGATTGTAAGACGTATCGGGGTTTCAGGGGGGATCGGCTAATATAAGCCGTACCCCGAAAGTAAGACATATGTCTTACTTTCGGGGAAACACGGGGGTATTGCCGGGGGGGGGAGCCCGATGACATCGCTTCCAAGCTCCCCGCGCGCCCCTCGCCTTCGCCTCGCCGCAGCGCCACCGCCTCTTCCCCGGCTTGGCAAAGCGAAGGACGGCGCTGGTCCAAAGCGAGCCGAGCGAGCGGTGGCTTGCAGCAAAGGCGCTTGTCCCAGCAACCGAGTCCTGCCGAGGCTCGGCTGCAAGCGGCCAGCGAGGCCGACCGGCTCCGAGGCGAGCGGCCGGAGCTGCGCCCTCCTTCGCCTCGCCGCGGCGCCACCGCCTCTTCCCCAGCTTGGCAAAGCGAAGGACGGCGCTGGTCCAAAGCGAGCCGAGCGGGCGGCGGCTTGCAGCGAAGGCGCTTGTCCCAGCAACTGAGTCCTGCCGAGGCTCGGCTGCAAGCGGCCAGCGAGGCCGACCGGCTCCGAGGCGAGCGGCCGGAGCTGCGCCCTCCTTCGCCCGTCTCCTTTCCGGCAGGCAGGTGGGGCTGCCCAACTGCGCAGAGCAGCTCCTCCCTTCCAGACACACGCTTCCCCGACACGCGTCTGCGGCTCCACGCATGCACGCCGCTTGGAGCCCTGAGGTTGAACTTGGAAAATGGCTCACGAGGCTCCTGTCCCGCGGCTGCCCTTCTGGACTCTAGGGAGATGCCTTCGGGAACGCGACCCTTTCAATTTTTTTCCAATGTAAGACATACCCCGAAAGTAAGACGTAGTGGGGCTTTTGGGGGTAAAAAGAAAGTAAGACACTGTCTTACTTTCGGGGAAACACGGTATCTATCTATCTATCTATCTATCTATCTATCTATCTATCTATCTATCTATCTATCTATCTATCTATCTATTCCTTAGCTCTACTTTGCATTTGTTATTATTAAAAGAGTGATTGGAGTTTATTTTTTTACATTTTCGTCACAGATTCTACTCAGCATATAACCTTTCACCTTATTCCATCGTGCCATCAGCTTCTCCAATTTATTTTCATCAAAATTGTTTAATCTTATTTCCATGATTTCAAAATGAATGTGATCCACCATGTACCAGTACCAGTTCTGTAATGTCCATTTTATAGACTCTTTCTTACCACTACCGCTTGAGCACTTTCCAGTGCTGCAGTTTTTATTTCTTTAAAATCTCTTACTTCTCTTTGTTTAATTAATATAGCTATTTCTTTTGTAATTATCTAGTTAATATTTAGCATTTTATTTATTTCGTTCTGCACTTCCTTCCAAAGTTTCTGAACTTCAACACACTCCCAGAACATATGCCTGAAAATTCCTTTCTTTTGGCAACCATGCCAACAATTACCTTTCATCTTTACCCTGGAAGTGTTCAAGTTGTGCTGGTGTATACCATTTATGTAAAATCTTTCTTCTCATCTCTTTAACTCTTGTATTTCTTAATCTTATATATATTTTCTACGACATTTCTTGCCACAATTGTTAAGTAAGTAAATCATTTCACATTAAATTAGCAATACGTCCGTTAAATGAATCTAGATTCTCATTGATTTTGCTTGTCAGAAGGTTGCAAAAGCTAATCACACGACCCCAGGATCCTGCAGCCGTTACAAATATGAACTACTTGTCAATCATTTGAATTTTGATCATGTGACCATGGGCATTCTGCAATGTAAGGGTGAAGAATGATCACAAATCTCTTTTTTCAGTGCTATTTGAATGGTCACTAAATGAACTGTTGTAAATCGAGGACTACCAATACAGAGATACTAACCATCTACAGAATTTTGCCTCCCAATAGAATCAACTAAGGAATCTTTATTGGCAAGTAGGAATCTTAAAACAAACCACGCTAAGCAAAAATACATTTTCTAAGAAGTCCTTAATAAATCATTTACTTATTGATAAGAATTTAAACATATAGAATTTTCTAATATAGTTTGTGTGATATATGGTAAGAAGTATTCTTTTTATTTTAGATATATATATATATAGAACCTCTAGTAATTATATGATCATTTAATGTATAAATGAAAGCTTGAATTAAGATTGGCATAATAGAGAGTTTAATATTGTCTATACTGATGTAATGTAATCTTTTAGTGTAAGGTGGGAAAAAGATTGTTATTTTGAGGTTTTTCATTTGATATGTTGCATAATCTCTATAGAATTTTTTTTTAACGGAAGAAAGATAAGCCTCCATTGAATGATTAATAGAAAAAGAAAAAATTTATATGTTTTATTCTAAGCATTGTATTATTATATGAATTATTTTTCATTTTATGCTGGAGAAAAATAAAATTTGTATTTGCAAATAAATGAATAAATAAATAATTGCACATCCATTGTAACTTTTTTGAATCTGTGGAAAAATTCAAAATAGATTTTCAAAATTTAGAAGGCAACTGGAAGTTGCATAATCTGTAAGGTTAACATTCAACACGGTCATTCAGAGTAACATGAAATCTGCCTTTATATTGTAATCAGAATGGCAAGGATGCTATATTCACAGTCAACTCATATGTAGACTAGAAGGACATACAAAAGCAAGAATGTTCTGCTTTCTGATAAATTTCTTTAGGATATTTAATTCAGTCAACTGTGACCTAAAATACAACAGTTCATTAAAAGGGTGCACTATTTATTGTTGTTCTGTATTTAAATATGTTCCTTAATGCAAATGGATATTTAAGGACAATTATTTGACATTATTGGCTTTGTTGTTGTTATTGGGTTGCACTTAGATTTAGAATAGGTCCATTTAAATAATCTATGAAGGGATTTCCATGAGCTTCTATTTTAAGTATGGTTAAAGCTCTTATCTTGCCATGTTACACCATTCCTCATTATTTCAACAGAAGTATTTTTGGATGACCACAAACATCTACAGAAGACTTCAGAAGTGCCTTGAAGCAGCTGCTCCAAAACCTCAAGTAGAGGCATGTAGCCCCTAAGAAATAGATTCACAAGGGCGCCACATTCACTTGCACAGTGCCCCATCAAATGATTTGCTCAGGTCTAGAAATTATGAGTCCGTTGCACATTTTACCTGTACGTTGTTCATGTGATTTGCTCTGTACTGCAGTTTTGTTTTGTTTTTATACTTCTAATAATATTACTAATTATGTTAATTCTGATTTTCTGATTTGATTGTCCAGGTTATATTATTAGATCAGATTTTAGGTCAATTGTTTTTTTAAAATGTGATTACGTTTAGATTAGAACTAGAATTATTGTTTTTATACTTAATTACTTTAGGGGTCAATATGTAAAAAAAAAAAGTCCTAAAAGCCATAAGCAAATAAAAGTATAGATACAGAAAATTATATCAGTTTCTCACAGGTATAAATTATCAATTTATTCAACATGGGCATATGTGTGCTTATGTGTGTGCCATCATCATCATCATCATCATCATCATCATCATCATCATCTTAGCTATTGCCTATCCGTTGTAGGATTAAGGCCTCTTCTGCACATTTCCAACCAATATGTCCTGACTTTTCTTTTGCCAACTGGTCCCACAACACTTGTTGATATCATCAATCTATCTAGTTTTAGGTCCCTTTAATAGACACTTTTTATCAAGTGGGATCTGTTCTAAGGTTGCCTTGGTCCACTTTCCATCACTACTTCTTGCTATGTGACCAGCCTATTTCCATTTCAATTCTTTTACTCTCATGATATTGTATGTTTTCCTTTGTTCTTTAATGCCTGTGTTTATGTGTACAATTGTAAATACCTTGCAACATCAAAAATAGATATTAAATCATTTTGATGAGCATCATTGATATTCTTCATTGGAATCGTGCTTCCTTATCTCTATCACTATAAATCTTATTTAGATAAATAGAAAATGGTTTGTAGTTAAAATTTCTTATGGTTTGAAATAATTTTTTTCTTCTACACTGTAATTAAATGTAGAGACTTAAAATCCAGATAAAGCTTGTTTGTCGTTACAAAAGGTCAATTTTGGGAGATGACAATAGTTTTCTAACTGGAGGAATTAGCCATGGATTTTTTCCAACATATATCCCCAAAAATCTTTGATCTTTGAAACTTTAAAAGATAAAAGATAATAAAATAAAAGATACAACAGGAGGCAGAGTCAGAAAATTCCAGGAGCTGTTTAGGAGAACAGCGACAGTGTAACATTTTTGAGGAATACTTTTCCTAGCAAAAAATATAAAAGAGCTAAGAGGAAAAAAAGAAAGACTGCAGCATCTGCTGTTCCACTTAGTAAAGTGGCTTTGGCAGAAATAATTCTTCAAGCGTTGAGGAGCCAAATGAGCTTTACCCTCCAGGGAGGGGTGGGTTATGGGATATTTTCTTTACCAGTTTATTTCACATTTATTTCAAAAAAGTTTATAATTGTGCCCCTCATACCCATATCCACTTGCTTTGTGGATGATTGTTTAATTAATACATAAACCACTATAGCAAAGTTTTTTTAAAAAAAAAATACCTTTAATGTTTCATATATTTAATTTTCATATGTATAATTGTAAATAGGTAAACGATTCATTCCTGTTCAACTAGGCCAGCTCTCATATTTGGCTCCAGAGCATTTATGTATGAACATAAAGTTTCAAAGATCAAAGATTTTGGGGGATATATATATTGGAAAAACCCACGACTAAAACCAAACTATTGTCATCTCCCAAAATTGACCTTTTGTAACTACAAATAAGCTTTACCTGGATTCTAAATCTCTACACATTACATTGTAGAAGGAAATTGTGTACTAAAAAGTATATATTTGAGAAAATTATGTGCAAAAGATATGTTTTACTTTATATTTGTTTGGCAAGTCATTCTCATTTTTTATTTCTCCCTTCTGCAATATGTGACATGAATAATGTTTAACTTCCTTAGAGGATTGCTGCTGTTAACAGTTTCACTAACATTATGCATAAATAACACTTTCAAAAGCTCTTTATAACTACAGCTGCTGCTCTATTACAATTATCTGTTTACCCAGTGAATACCACAGGTTTTAGACTGAGTATTTTCTGATGAATCAGGTTCTAACAAACAGCATAGGAATCATGAAGACGACATTGGAATATGTAGGAAGTTGCAAGCAAGGTTCTTTTTTTTTTTACAGTCAATGGTGTCCAGTCTGATGAATTGTGCTAGAATTTGGTATAGTTCAAAGAGTTTCAATTACTACTGGTACTATACATGATTTTTTCTTCCAAAAACCTGCACCTTTTCAATTTGCAAATCCTGACATTTTGTTGCAGTATGTGTATGTGTGTCTGATTTTTCTTTGATACTGCTACATGTATGAACCTTTTTTTTTTTTACAATAACAGCACTATCTGGTCCATGGTGTTTAAATGCTACAAACATCCTTATCTCATTTATAAATTTTTTGCAGGTTAATAATCTCCATTGTTTTTGTAAACAACAAACCTATACTACTGATGATGATAATTCTGATGATTACTGTTATCTACACTGCTCAAAAAAATAAAATAAAGGGGACACTTAAACAACACAATAAAACTCCAGGTAAATAAAACTTCTGTGAAATAAAACTGTCCACTTAGGAAGCAACACTGACTAACAATCAATTTCACCTGCTGTTGTGCACATTCAACTTTGTACAGAACAAAAGTATTCAATGAGAATATTTCATTCATTCTGATCTAGGATGTGCTATTTGAGTGTTCCCCTTATTTTTTTCAGCAGTATATATAATCATTTCAATAAAGCAAGAAGTTGTGTCAATTGTTCAGTTTCACCTATGCAAAAATGACAGTATAATTTTGTGATAGCGAACCTAGGCACACATGCCATAGGTGGCACATGGACCCATATCTGAGGGCACGTGAGGCATTGCCCTATGTCAGCACTGGCCAGCTGATGTTCGGCCTTCCAGAGGGTGTGGGAGAGGCCAATTTCACCCTCCCCAGGCTTCAGGAAAGCATCTGGAGCCTGAAAATGGCAAAAAATGGGCCAACAGGCCTAGCGGAAATTTGTTTTCAAACTTCAGGTAGGCCGTTTTTCACCACCCTCCAGCTCCAGAGGCTTTTCTGAAGCCTGAGGAGGGTGAAAAATGGCCCAATTGTTATACTAGAAGTCCGGAGGCCACAGGGATGGTGGGGAGGGGGCAGCGCAGAGGGGGTTGTGCATGCATGTACAGGGGAGGGCATTGTATTATGTATGTTGGCATGCACGTGCAAGCTATCACGCACACACATGCCCTTTGGGCACCCAAGCAAAAAAAGGTTTGCCATCACTGGTTTAACCTAATCTCCAATCTCTACCTGCCAACTTTACTCTTTGGTTTAAAACAGCGGGAACACTGTACACTTGCACACAGTTGTACAAGTTACTACCATAAACTATCAAGAAAAAAGCACAACTTTTGTTTTATCACAGTAGTTTTGCACCCTGCTTCTTCTGCACTGTCCTCCTGCTCATTAATCAACCTTCGATTCAATCATCAAGAACATTAAATCTTTCTTATTTTTCTAAGAACAATGCAAATAACAACCAAATACGAAGCCAAAGGTCATATAATCTTTACCATAGTTTGATCAAAGAAAATAGGACTCTCATAATCATCAGTGCTTTTTCAAGCTGTCCGATGCTAGTTCAGCTGTTCATTTCCAGATGTTCTTCCATCAAAATTCCACTGGAAGAAGGTTCGCTGAGTAAGTATACATGGATGGATGTCTGTCTTGTTTGATTTCAAAGGTGACTTCAAAGAACAAAAATATTAAAAAGATGTAAAGATAAAAATAACTTTAAATGTAGACCCCAATTCCAGTGTGCATTCCCACAGGATATGTAAGCAATTATATTCAAAACCCTCATCATTCTACTTTCTTTTTTGCTCCTCCTTTGCCCTATTTTATGAATGTGACCTTCTTCCTACAAGACTCAAAGGCCAACAACAGCTCTTACTTCCCTTTAATAGCAAGAAAGAAGTATTTCTCATTTAAAAGAAGTTTTTTTTAACAAATGATTGCTTGAGAAGAATAACCCTGAATCAGATAAATCTGTCTGCTTAAATCATTGTATATTGATTTCGGTATTAGAGGTACAGTACTCTATATTTACAGATTGTATCTTTCTAACTCATTATATTCCCTGCATTATTTTAATAACTCCATTCTGAATTATGATGATGTAGCACTGTGAGACACCTAGCAGCAATTCAGAAAGACTATTGTATATGTCTACCTGAAAGTTAATAGAATCATATGAACATATTTTCGTATTCTGAATATAGTTTTGGGAGTTCAAACCTATACAGATAACTATAGATAAATCAGAAAACCCTAAATGTCACATGCTTGTGGAACTTTCAGATAATTTAATTAACAGATAATAAATTATGCATTTCTTGAGAAAACCAATGACCAAGTAACAGCTGTTTATCATACGAATTCAAATATGGCACCATATACTAGCCCTACAATAATTAGCAGCTCCTGCTTTCAGAGGATTTTAAACTCATTGCTGGTGGTTCAGGTCATTGTAATTAACCATTAATTCAATCCTCCAATTAGCACCAAGGACAACTTTTTTCCCAGGGCAAACAGGAGCCTAATTTTGATTAGGAGAGGCAGTACCAAATACTGAAATGTTGTCTCCCCACATTTCCAAATTTCAGATGGTTGCTATTTTTTTTAAAAAAACAAGAAGACAAGAACCATTTTGAATAAACGTGATAATATGTACTATAGTAGTGTAGTATAGTATAGTATAGTATAGTATAGTATAGTATAGTATAGTATAGTATAGTATAGTATAGCTGTCACTTTTAATCATACAAACATGTATATGAAATACTTATTAAAATATTTAGTACACTTTGCATACATTAATTTTTATATATTTTATTCAAAATATGACTGTCTAACTTAAGCAATTGTTCCGTTTATTTATTAGGGATAGGTTAACTTCTGATAAGTTACAAGAGAGTAAGTAACTACTGTATTTCAAAAAAATAAATGTCAAACTTTAAACATATTTACTGTATATTGTTAAAATATGACCATAGGTTAAGACCTATAGTTTCCGGGAAAGATAGATTCAAAATTAAATAATTATTTGAGTAGTCAAACTTTATTTTATTGCTTCCAGAGGTCAGTGCTACATAACTTTTTGTATAATGAAAATAGAAAATCATAGCAATTTTCAATTTCCCCAAATACCATTATGAAATATTTTAAAGGGCACAGCCATGGCTATTTCATAAGTATAAACCCTTCCTTATCTGACTAAAAGATGTAAAGTGATATATTAGAAATCAAAATTTCGTATCTTGGCCACTAGCAACCATAATCGTCGCTCTAATTAATATGCAAGAATTTGCTTTCAGGTATTAATTGTACATGGCACTTGAACAATTCCAAAAGAGAAGAAAAAGTAAAAAGGAAGGAGAAAAAACCCACACCTCTGTATGCTCAAGGCTTAAATGAAATGAACATAATTGAAATGCAAAAGAAAGCTCCCAAGTAGAAGATGTGTCAATTAATATGCAAGTGATGCTTTCTTGCTTTGAATACATTATGAACTTGCAGCAAGCAGCAAGTTAATATGCCACGGTATCATAAGCACCAGATGGCAGAGATGTCTCATCAAACCCTAGGAAGATGTATTAATGCTCCCTGCTTTCTTTTTTCTTTATTTAAACAGGAAATCCTCAGCTTTGCCTACTCTTACACGTTTCTTAGTATTTTTTATCTGCTCCCAAAGCAGAATTCTCCAAAGATATTAAAGCATCCTTTTCGATATATTTTATCTCATAAAGCAAAGGCAAGAAATAGGGCCAGTCTGAAAAGTACCAAATCTGAAAGATAGTAAGAACAATGAAAAACAAACAGCTGTATCAAAAAGATTTCAACAGAAGCCCAAATTGTCTTTGTTATGCACTGTGTTCTTCCCTCTGTTATCATTTGTATCCTAAAATGAATTTTACATTCAGATTAGTTTAGGGATAAAGGGATTTTAGTTTCCAAAACTTTTCAGAATTCTACTTTTTCCTGGATTTCCTTGAATTAAAGTAGCAACTTGGAGGAGGAATGGAAAATTCTTACTCTCTTTGGTGAGAACTCTCAACCACACCTATTCCCTGAAGGTGGAGAAAACATTCATTCTAATAAAGTACTACCAGTAGAATCATTGACTAATCCTATGAAGGTTATGTAGCAGAGCAAATCAGGTCAATTGAATGCCTTCTTACAGAATTCTCTGTAAGCCAAGATGTCCTTCTGAGTAGAAAGCCTGCAGAGATCTCTTTTGTGATCAAATGATAAACTTAGAAAAATCTCCTAGAAATCAGCCTTACAAAACTGATATTGACTCTGAAACAGTATTTGATCAATGGTCTTGCTTTGATTTCAATTACTTTACCCAAACAGCTACTTGCAATTCTGCTGGACTATAAAAAATTACCAAGGATTTTATTTATCCCAACCATTCACATTAAATATTATTCATGCAAGTTTATATACACACACGTGTATATATACAGTGAACCCTCGATCATCGCGAGGGTTCCGTTCCAGGACCCCAAGCGATGATCGATTTTTCGCGAAGTAGCGGTGCGGAAGTAAAAACACCATCTGCGCGTGCGCAGATGGTGTTTTTACTTCCACTGCCGCCCGCCCTTCGCCCGCCCACCCCGTTGCTCGCGCCTGGGGTGCGCGCGCGCTTGGGGAAACCCTAGCTCCGCTTCCCAGCTGGGAAGCGGAGCTAGGCTGCCCCAAGCTCGCGCGCGCCGCCCGCCCGCCCACGCTGTTGCCGGCTCCGCTTCCCAGCTGGGAAGCGGAGCTAGGCTGCCCCAAGCTCGCGCGCGCCGGCGCGCCGCCCGCCCGCCCACGCTGTTGCCGGCTCCGCTTCCCAGCTGGGAAGCGGAGCTAGGGAGTCCCCAAGCGCGCGCGCTTTCCCCAGCAACGCGCGCGCGGTGGGGACTCCCTAGATCCGCTTCCCAGCTGGGGAGCGGAGCTGGGATGTTCCCAAGCGCGCGCGCTTTCCCCAGCAACGCGCGCGCGGTGGGGACTCCCTAGATCCGCTTCCCAGCTGGGGAGCGGAGCTAGGCTGCCCCAAGCTCGCGCGCGCCGCCCCGCCCGCCCACGCTGTTGCCGGCTCCGCTTCCCAGCTGGGAAGCGGAGCTAGGGTGCCCCAAGCTCGCGCTCCAGCCCACCGCCGCTGGGGTCTTACCGGGGCAAGAGGGGGAAGACCCAGGGAAGCCTCTGCCCGGCGGGGAAACTCCACCATCTACGCATGCGTGGAAGGGCACGCATGCGCAGATGGTGGAGTTTACTTCCGGGTTGAAAACTAGCGAAATAGCCCTTTCGCGATCCTTGAGGACGCGAAACTCAAGGGTTCACTGTACTTATACAGTGGAACCCCGACATAAGAGCTGCTCTACTTAAGAGCAACTCGAGATAAGAGCTGGGAGGGGAGAGATATTTTTGTTCTACTTACAAGCCCAAATTCGAGATACAAGCGCCAAGGAGCTGTCTCCTGAAGCCAAACGCTAACTTCCGCGTTCGGCTTCAGGAGACAGCTGCGAAGCGGCGCGCATGTTTTAAAAGGTTGCAGCCGGCCTGGGGGGCTCGGGGGGGTGCTTGCAGCTTTCTTTCTTGCTCTTTTTCTTTCTCTCTTTTACCTTCCCTTCCTCTATTTCTTCTTTTCTTTCTCCTTCCCACCTTCTTCCCTCCCTCCCTCCCTTCACTCATTCCTCTCTTACTCTCCCCTTTCATAAGTTTCCTTGCTTCCTTCCTCTGTTCCTGTCCCTTCCCTCTTTCCTTCCTTCCTTCCCACCCTCCGTCCATTCATTCACCCATTCTTCTCTTGATCGCTTAAAGCCGGTCCCTGGTGCAAAAAGGGTTGGGGACCTCTGTCCTACAGGATTGGGTGGCAGAGAAGTTGAACATATGTAAATTTAAAAGTTTAAGAAAGTTTACAAGTTAAGTGAAAGAAACTTCATTATTCATTTATATGTACATGTACATTTCTTCATTAAAAACATGTCTTTCTGCATAATTTAGACTAACTTTGTGAGTTTTTTGAGGGCTGGAACCAATTAAAATTATTTACATTAATTCCTATGGGGAAAAGTCGTTCGAGATAAGAGCTGCTCGACTTAAGAGCCCAGGTCCGGAACGAATTAAACTCGTATCTCGAGGTACCACTGTATACGCACACACATATAAATATACATATATTATATATGTGTGTGCAATATATATGTGTGTTATACACTGATGTATAAATATTGATATAGATTAGATAGATAGATAGACAGGCAGGCAGGCAGACAGACATAGAGATAGAGAGATATGTTAAAACTCTATCCATAATAGTTGGGTTGACAATACATAAACCAACAATATGTATTATAACTGAACTATGTCTATTTGCTGAAATGTTACAGATTGCCACAAGAGGGAGCTAGAGTTCATAGCTTATTTTTCTGAGTCACCCTTTCTTTTCTCTTTGGCTATTCAATGGCTACTCACTGTTAGGTATACTCTGCAATCTCTCTGCATTGTAGTCATGTATTATAGCTAAAATGTGTTTAGGGTTGATGTCTTTGTTTACTGATTATGACAAAACAACTGGTAAGAAAGACTATGCACTTGGTAATATTTGGATTGTCGTTCTGACTTATGTGTATAACATTAGACTATTTATAGTAACATACTATTTCTCTAAGTAAACTTTAAGTTAGCATATCTGTATGTGTCTGAGTAGTTATTCGCAACTAATCTCAATCTAAACATTTTTGTGTGTGCACAACCTTGGTAAACAAGGATTACACTGCTCATACATCAACAAGATATACAGTGATCCCTCGATTAGCACGGTCTCGATTAGTGCGAAACGCTACAACACGGTTTTTCAAAAAATATTAATTAAAAAATACTCCACGGTTTTTTTTGCTATACCACGGTTTTTCCCACCCGATGACGTCATACATCATCACCAAGAGTCACTTCTCTGTCTCTTTCTCTTTCTTTCCTGTCATTCTCTGCTTCAATCATTTTCTCATTTCTCTTTTTTTCTCCCCTTTTTTCTATCGTTTCTCTCTCTCTTTCTTCCTCTCTCACACTCTCTTCCTCCCTTCTCTCTCCCCCCCTCCACTTGCCCACGAGAAGAAAAAAAGCAACCTCTGCCGGGCAGCTCCCCTTGCGCCCCCGCTTTGTGCCTGCCTCTTTTGGGGATTTTTTTTTCTTTTCTTTTTTGCGCTGGCGGCGGGAGCTGTTGGGGAGGGCTCTGCCGGGAAGGGCTGTGTCAGCGGCGAGGAGGACAAAGGAGTGAACGTAGCTACTGCCCCACACCGGTAACAGGGAGAGAAAGAGAGAGAGCGGAGGGCACCTTGCCGGTCCACGCCCCCCTAGATGAGCGGCTCCGCATGGCCCCAGCGCCGCCCAGGCAAAGGGGAAACCCCGAGATCGCTTGCCGCTTGCCGCTTGCCGTATTGCAGCGAAGGAGGCGAAGCAAGGCTCCAAGCTGCAATACGGCAAGCGGCAAGCGATCTTGGGGTTTCCCGTTTGCCTGGGCGGCGGGAAGACCCAGGGAAGGTTCCTTCAGCCGCCCAACACCTGATCCGCTCCGCAGTGCGGCAGCAGCGAGGAGCCGAAGATGGGGTTTCCCCTTTGCCTGGGCAACGGGGAAACCCCATCTTCGGCTCCTCGCTGCTTCCGCGCTGCGGAGCAGATCAACTGTTGGGCGGCCGAAGGAACCTTCCCTTGGTCTTCCCCGCCGCCCACATGCAAACTCCACCATCTGTGCATGTGCGGCCATGAAAAAAATGGCACGCATGCGCAGATGGTGTTTTTACTTCCGCACCACTATAACGCGGAAATCGATTAGCGCGGGAGGTCTTGGAACGTAACCCCCGCGCTAATCGAGGGATCACTGTATAGGTAAATATCAGGGGTAAAATTCAGCAGGTTCTGGAGAACTGGTAGCATACATTTTTAGTAGTTTGGAGAACTGGCAAATACCACCTCTGGCTGTTCCCAGAGTACGGTAGGAATGGAGATTTTGCAGATTCTGCCAGGTCCACCAAGCCACATGATGCCCACAGAACCAGCAGTAAAAAAAAAAAAGTTTTCATCCCTGATACATCTCATATGTAATATATCATATTACACACACACACATCCAAAGACCACTATAATTTTGATGAAAGAAGCTTGGTGTCAACGCCCCAAATAGCATCTGGGAAATAAATCAGATTCCAATCCAATTCTCTCATCCAAGGTTCAATTTATTAATAGAGCTATGTTGGTCACGCCTTTGCCAATCCCAATGCTAACGTACTTCCAGTTGCCCATCCAGATCAAGTTCCCCATCCAGGTCAACCCAGGTTCATCCCCCATCTTCATACCCACAAGTTTATCACAAGGACCAGCCCGAATGCAGGGATTTCAGCGACCATCTCCTTACATCTGTTGGTGCAGAACAAAAGATGACCTTGGACTCTAAGAAAGGAATTTGTTGTGGCTAGTAACTTTCCCTCTCATCCAACCACCCCTCCCAATACCCATAATACTAATCTACTGTGGCAGGCCAAAGTCTCTAACTCCACATGATGGCTTTCGGCTGATACTTGGGTTACTCCAAATATTTATTTATTTATTTATTTATTACTTAGATTTGTATGCCGCCCCTCTCCGAAGACTCCGAATACCTTCCCAGTCCTTAGCACCATTTGATAACTAGGATAGCAAGGCAGTAAAACTGCCTATTGCCAAAAACAACAACAAAACCCACCACCCCTAAACATCTTTTACAAACTATTAGACATGTATAAAGATCCAAGAAGATCCAAGAAGAAGAACTTTCCCTGCCTTAGAAGTGTGTCAGTAACAGTCCCCTTAATGCAATAAGCCTAGTAGTTATTTTACAAAAGATAAATGCATACATTTTTGCTGTTCTGTAGGATAAGTAAGTGTGACCCAGCTATCTTAGAACTGGAGGCAGAAGTTGAGATAATCTGTAAAATAAGAATCTTATTCTAAAAATTGAAAAGAAAATGGAATGAACTATTGATTAAAGACAGTGGACAATTATATTTGTTACGCTACAGAAATTCTTAACCAAATTTGTTATTTTATCCTATTTGAAGTGAAAACCAAAGTTAACATATTAAAGGAGAATTGTGCCATTTTAATGTTCTTGCATTTGTTATCTGTACTTTTCCTGCAGTGCCATCTTTTGGATTATTGTACAAAGTTGTGTTGTGAACCAGTGATGTTTCCAGGCAAAATCAACCAGCCGTTGATTTGCACACTTTAATGATCATGAGTACATTAAGAAGAAAGGGGGAAATCCATCACTCAAATTTCAAAAGAACAACTCATCCTATTTCCCACCTTTTTATACAATCTACTTGTTTCTGTAGCTCTCTGGAATTTTTAAGACTTAAAAAAATGTAATAGATTAGGTACAGGTTGTTATATTAGAAATAATATGTGAGAAGACATAATCAAGCAACCAACTCAAAGTACTGGAAGTAAAAACTGAGCTTCCATCCTTGTCACTGTGACCCAGTTCCATAGCTCCTTTCTTATTTCTCTTGCAATAGTAATTAGTAATATAGGTTGTTCATCTCTAATGAATTAGAAGGAAACATTACTTGATAATATTTTGCAATATTATCAAAACAGAAAAAAGTTACATCAAAAATGTATGAATTAAAACACATAGTTTTAATTTTTTTTTAATTTTTAATTAACACGAGTACAAGTGCACTAGAGTGCCTTCCATCCCCTGTCCTATTGCTCTCCTATATCTCCTATACCTTTCTTCTATTCCTATATCTCTTCTTCTATTCTTTCATTGATATGTTCTATTACTATATCTTATTTTCTATTATTTCTTAAATATATTTTACTATGAGTATCTCCTCTATAACCTTCATCATGTATTTTACTATGTGTATATAGATATATACCCACTAAAACCCTCATTGTGTATTGGACAAAATAAATAAATAAATAAAAATAAAAACATCTCTCTCTCACTCGTTCTCCCTCTCCCTCTCCCTCCCTACCTCACCTTTATTTCTAGCATACTTCTGCAAGGGTTCACTTTTTTTAAATCAACACTTGGTTGATCCATTAGTTGTGACAAGACTTAATTGACTGGTTTGCTGCAGAAACAGAAAGAGAAGAGAGAAGGAAGAGGGGTAGAAGAGCATGGAAGAGAGAGCGATACGGAGGGAGGGAGAAAGAAAGAGATAACATTGCTAGTGGGACCAGTTTCACCTTTACTTTTCTCATTCTCTCTGGTTCTTCCTTCAGACCCTGGTCCAGTAGTACATCTAGATACGAGGTGCTCCACATACGAGTATTCCAAGTTACGAGCCACGACGCGAGCGAAATTCCTGTTTGACACCCGAGCTCAAATTCGGGATACAAGCCGAGCTTCCACTAGGTGACGCAAGAATCTCCTTGCTTCCGGTTATCTCGGCACAAAAAACAAAGTCTAAAGGCATTTGTTTGAGATGTGAGTTGATCGACTTACGAGCTCGGGTCTGGAACGAATTAAACTTGTATGTCAAGGTACCACTGTACTTTCTGATGCTACTGCCACTTGGAATGGCTACATCTATCATTAGCACTGTTTTCTAGTCCACGTCTATGACTATGATACCTAATTGATCGGCCAGTATCCGCCTACCTATTTGATCTAAAAGTTCCACAAAATCTTAGCCTCCACAATCTTCTGGGGAATGTGCCATCTGGAGTTGCAAGGTTCTAACCCTCTATAGATGTTTCTGTACACAATACCATCTGGTTGTACTATTCAATGCATACTGTTCCTGCCTTCATTTTACACCCTGCCACTATAAATTGAACTGTCTCAGGGGCCATTCTGCATCTTGGATCCTGTCTAGTGTAGTAGTGCTTGTTCTTGTACTGCTATGATTAGTACCTCAATGCTATATTTTTCTCCAGCCTTTCCAGGCAGTGGTAAAATTTTATAATGTTAGACAACTCAAATAATGGTCAACAGTGCCTCCCATTAAGAGTTTTGCCATGTCTTGCCATGGCAGTTCCTTTGTTTGATTTTCATCCTGTCTGCTGCTGCCTGAGTACATGTAGCTGGTTGGTATGTCTGCTAGCTAGCTAGCTATTTGTTTATTTGTTTATATTTATATATTTTATATTTATATTTATATTATTTTTATTTTTGTTTTGTTTATTCATTCATTCATTCATTCATTCATTCATTCATTCATTCATTCGATTTTTATGCCGCCCTTCTCCTTAGACTCAGGGCGGCTTACAACATGTTAGCAATAGCACTTTTTAACAGAGCCAGCCTATTGCCCCCACAATCTGGGTCCTCATTTTACCCACCTCGGAAGGATGGAAGGCTGAGTCAACCTTGAGCCGGTGATGAGATTTGAACCGCTGACCTTCAGATCTATAGTCAGCTTCAGTGGCCTGCAGTACAGCACTCTACCTGCTGTGCCACCCCGGCTCTAGTTCCATCCCACCAGACCTAACTGCCTTCCCTTTCTTTACTACAATCCATCCCCACTTCTTCATCTGAATGATATCCCAATGTAGACCTCACTGTGGAGCTGTGACAGCTGGATCAGTGAATCAATGTCTAATTCACTCTCTGCACACGATTTGATCTTATCCATTGCAAAGGAGGTAGCTGTTAGTAATTCCACTTTTGAACTTGTATCTGTATCCAATTTTTGTGATTTTCTAGCTGAGAGGGTTCTGACCATCTATAGTTCTCTCATATGTTTCATATACATCAGTGATGGCGAACCTAAGGCATGTAGAGCCATATGTTGTAAGCCGCCCTGAGTCTTTCGGGATTGGGCGGCACAGAAGTCGAACGAACGAACGAATGAATCAATGAATGAATGAATGAATCAATGAATGAATGACTCAATGAATGAATGACTCAATGAATGAATGACTCAATGAATGAATGACTCAATGAATGACTCAATGAATGAATCAATGAATGAATCAATGAATGAATGAATCAATGAATGAATGAATCTGAGGGCACGTGAGGTGCTGCCCTGTGTCACTTCCAGTGCATATGTGCGTGCCGGCCACCTGATTTTCCGCCTCCTTTTCAGCCGTTTCTCACCATCCTCAGGGTTCAGGAAAAGGCTCCGGAAGCCTGGGTATGGTGAAAAACAGCCCAACGGCCAAACTGAAAATTCATTCCCAAACTTCTGGTTGGCCCATTTGGCATTTTTCAATCTCCCCAGACTTCAGGAGGCTTTCCTGAACCCTAGGGAGAGTGAAAAACACCCCAACAGGCCTAGCGTAAGTCCAGAGGCTTCATAGAAGCCTATGGGCATGCGCAGGGGAGGAGTGTGGGATGAATGGTGCGCATGTGAGAGGACAGCACACAAGCATAGGGGTGAGGACATTGCATTATGGGTGTGAGCATATGTGCATACAATATATTGCATGCGTGCACTCTTTTGGCACCCGAGCAAAAAAGAGCTTCGACGTCACCTCTGCCGTCAGGCATGGGGGAACTGAAATATTCTTTCCCCCTAGGCCTTTACAATTTACGCATGGTATGTTTGTATGTATGTTTGGTTTTTATAATGAGGGTTTTTTTTAGTTATTTTACTATTGGATTGGATTGTTACATGCTGTTTTTATCATTGTTGTTAGCCGCCCCGAGTCTACGGAGAGGGGCGGCATACAAATCAAATCAAATCAAATCAAATCAATCAATCAATCAATCAATCAATAAATAAATAAATCTTATCTGTTGTGGAAACACACTATCAATTCCATTCCTATTGTCTCATGAATGTGTTGGTTTGTTCCAATCACCTTATTGTTTAGACTGTTCTGTTTCTCCAACAATTGTGTGGACCTTGTTAATCTGCGTGATATCCGAGCTGGCACGACTTTTTATATTTTCTTACTGTAGTAAGAAAATACTGGGGTAGGCAGGTGAAACATTAGGGCGTCTTTGCTCAAGGACCCCTACAGGTAAAGAGGTAAATTTAAACCCAAGGTTCCTGAATCAAAGGGCAGAGCACTAATCCACTATGCAATCCAAATTGCTCTAGGGGAAAATAATTAACATGGCAACAAGGAACAAGAAAGTGAATTGTTTTTCACCCCCATTCATCTAAAAACAAGATGACCTGCACAGTTCTATAAACTTCCCAGACAAATATTTCTGCAAAGTGTATCAATTGTTCTATCCATTTTGCAACCAACCCACTTATGTGCATTTTTTCCATGTCTTCCCTGCATTTTGTTGAAATATATCATTGTAAATATTAGAATAGCAATAAGAAGATATTCCTAAACCAACCTGATTGACTTCAGCTATTTTCACAAGGCTTAGAAAATTTCATGTCTTTATGATTTAAAATTATATTTTTGTATCCAAAATATCCTTGTTGAAAGTTTTAACTTTATCTGCCCGACTGGGTTTGTCCTACTACATCAATGGCAAAAAAAACAAAAAACCAGAAGCTTTCTAAACTTAAGCTCCCCATTCCTTTTTTCCGATCATGACCATCATTCTTAACTTGATAATTTCATGAATTAGCTATCACAATGCATTTATATGTATTTACATTTTTAAGTAAATGATCAGAGGATTTTGAGAAGTACGATGATAAGGTTAAAAACCGAGGAAAACTTGAGGGTTTTAAAATCAGAATCTTAAAATCTCTGGTTAAAAATTCAGGAATGAAGTATGGCGAAAATCTCTGACAACGATGGAACTGCATATAGATGGGAGGTTGAATAACTAACCTTGTGGTGCGACTGGAACAATCTGGAATTGACCACACTCAAAACCATATAAATGGTGGTAGGCTTTAGGAGAAATCATCCCATCCTACCACCTCTTACAATACTAGACAACACAGTATCGACAGTAGAGACCTTCAAATTTCTAGGTTCTATCATACCTCAAGATCTAAAATGGTCACCTAATATCAAAAATGTTGTCAAAAAAGCACAACAAAGAATGTTCTTTCTGTGCAACTCAGGAAGCTCAAACTGCCCAAGGAACTACTAATACAGTTCTACAGAAGAATTATTTAGTCTGCCATCTGCACCTCTATAACTGTCTTGTTCAGTGCTGAAACCCAACAAGACAGACTTCATAGGATAATCAGAACTGCAGAAAAAACAATTACTGATAATCTGCCTTCCATTGAGGACCTGTATACTGCAGGGGTCAAAAAGAGGGCCCTGAAAATATTTACTGACCCATAGCATCCTGGACATAAATTGTTTCAACTCCTACCCTCAAATCGACTTTATAGAGCACTGCACATCAAGACAACTAGACCCAATAACAGGTTTTTCCCGAATGCCATCACTCTGCTAAACAAATAATTCCCTCACCACTGTCAAACTATTCACTAAGGATGCATTACTATTACTATTAGTCTTCTCATCCTTCCTATCACCCATCTCCTCCCACTTATTAGTGTACGGTTGTACCCTTACATTTTATATTAATATTGTTTCCTGATTGCTTATTTGTACCCTATGACAATCATTAAGTGTTGTACCTCACGATTCTTGACAAATGTATCTTTTATTTTATGTACACTGAGAGCATAGGCACTAATGACAAATTCCTTGTGCGTGCAATCACACTTGGCCAATAAAAAATCTATTCTATCTCTGTTTGATATCCTAAAGAGTTTCTTTCATTCAGAATAGACAGATACTAGTATACAAAGGTATCATACCTGTCTGGTTTCAAACAAGAACAACTTTATTTCAATTTTAACAAGTCTAGGCTGCATGAAGAATATTAGTATGGTTGTTTCCCTTGACTCTAATGACTAATTATACAATTGATAGAGTTAATCTTTGAAGTCCAGAAGAGCTTGTGCACTTTTAATTAGAATTATTATATGAATTGCTATTACTGTGACTACAGTTGGGGGAAAGATCAAAAGCAACGTGAGAAAAGATTATTTCACTGAAAGAGTAGTAGATCCTTGGAACAAACTTCCAGCAGACGTGGTTGGTAAATCCACAGTAACTGAATTTAAACATGCCTGGGATAAACATATATCCATTGTAAGATAAAATACAGTAAATAGTATAAGGGAAGACTAGATGGACCATGAGGTCTTTTTCTGCCGTCAGTCTTCTATGTTTCTATGTTTCTATATTTTGCATGTTCAGTTGAAGTTTGGGTTCAGAACCACAATAAACAAGCTGGTCTTTGGGTCTCTGCTGTGTATGCGCATGATGGTGCACGCCCATCCGTGCACATGCACACACCTTTCAGTATGGGCAAGCACACGCACGCAGTTTGGGCACTCGGTGTCTAAAAGGTTTGCCATCACTGGTCTAGAACTATTAACTACTCTTTGGTTTTCCATAAACGGGGTGGCGCAGCAGGTAGAGTGCTGCACTGCAGGCCACTGAAGCTGACTTGTAGATCTGAAGGTCAGCGGTTCAAATCTCATCACCGGCTCAAGGTTGACTCAGCCTTCCATCCTTCCGAGGACCCGGATTGTTGGGGCAATAGCCTTGCTCTGTTAAAAAAGTGCTATTGCTAACATGTTGTAAGCCGCCCTGAGTCTAAGGAGAAGGGCGGCATAAAAATTGAATGAATGAATGAATGAATGAATAAATAAATAAATAAAAAAACAAAAACAAAAGCATAACAACGAGCCATGGTGGTGCAGTGGTTAGACTGCTGACTGCCAACTGCCTGCAGTTCGGCAGTTCAAATCTCACCAGGTTCATGGTTGACTCAGCCTTCCATTCTTCTGAGGTGAGTAAAATGAGGACCCATATTGTTGGGGCAATATGCTGACTCTGTAAACCGCTTAGAAAACTGTCAAGCGGTACATATGTCTAATTGCTATAATGTTAAAATAAGTTCCATCCTGCTCACCACAATGCGTGGCCATCTGTAGTTTGTAATTTACCATTACTGAGTTCATTCTGGAAGGATGGTAGAGGACAACTGTATTGATTATTGCTAGGATGTACAGAATTCCTGATACGCTTATTTTCTAAATGTAAACAATGCTTATATATGATCCAGTCATTCATATAAAAATATTTCTCTTTCCAGAACATGAAGTGAAACATTCCCTTCTGGTTACATCATGTTCTTTTTCTATTTCAGTTTGTTCAAAGAATGGCTCTAAGACAACAGGTGCAGCATAAGAAGATGCCAACAAGGAAAATAACTTCAGATGACTGAAAAGCTTCTAGAGCTACATGAAGGAAAGCAAAGAAACAAGAACACAATGCATTATTAAAATATTTGATCCCAATAACAATATCTACTTTATTCATTTTGATAGTGGAATGTTTGTTCCTCTTTCTCTTGTGTCTGTATGTACACTTTCCCCTCCTCTCAGCTATATGTATCTTTTATTTTCCTGTTTATTTTAAAAAATATGCATCAGTAATGCTGATTGTGGTACTATAAAGAAGAAAGGATAATTGAAGATGGGTAACCTTGACCTACAGCTATTAAGAATTGATAATTGCTGGAAATACTGTACCTGTATTGTTATAAAAGAGGGAGCACAGAGGTAATTGAAAGATTATTACCTTTGTGTATTGGTTTATTTAATGTTCCATATTTATACTAGATGACTAATAAAAATTATTTTGAGAAAAATATTCCTGGCATGCAGCCAAAGCAGGATTAGAGTGGAAGTTCTAATTAGAGAAGGCTGTCCCTATAAATAAAAATCTTAAGGGCTACATTCACTCAAAATGCCCTTCATTGAGTGATCTAATTCTCTCTCTGTTCTCTCCTCTTTTTTAATACTCCCTTCTCCACCTCTCTTCCTTAAAACAGAAATTATAGAAAAGAGAAATGCATTTACAGTGTTCCCTCGATTTTCGCGGGGGATTTGTTCCAAGACTGCCCGCGAAAGTCGAATTTCCGCGAAGTAGAGATGCGGAAGTAAATACACCATTTTTGGCTGTGGACAGTATCACAAGCCTTCCCTTAACACTTTAAACCCCTAAATTACCATTTCCCATTCCCTTAACAACCATTTACTCACCATTATTACTGATACTCACCATTGAATAGGAGACTTAATGATCCTGATATTTATAAACATAATTATTTATTAACAATAATTTTTTGTTGTTATTTATTTGCAAAATTTATTAGTTTGGCGATGACGTATGACATCATCGGGTGGGGAAAACCGTGGTATAGAAAAAAACCCGGAAAGTATTTTTTCATTAATATTTTTTGAAAAACCGTGGTATAGGCTATTCGCAAAGTTCGAACCCGCGAAAATCGAGGGAACACTATATTACCAACCATAAACTTACAGTATCTCTCACAGAATTGTTTTTAAAATAATCCAAGTAATATATGAAATTAGGCATCAGATTCTGCCACATATTCAGAAGACTTCAAAATAATATTGTGAAACTGGAAAGTATTTGGAAAAAGTAATCTAAAATGAGTATAGGTAAAAAGCAATTTTCTTGAAAAACAGCAATGCTTTCTAAACACAGTAGCTTAGAAATAATATGAAATTAGACCTAATAACTAAACAATAGGAAATTAAAGGCAGGCATAATATGTTTTCACAAACTATGTGATTACTCTGTGGAATCTACTCCCAAAATTGTGATGATACTTATCAATTTAAATATTTTTAGAAACTGATTTGGCAATTAAGGATTAAATATTGATTGCTTTATGTAGCTATACTAGTTTTAAACATTTTATTGGATTGTTGTTTTAATTCTCTGTGAGCTACTCAGGGTCACTTTGGTGAGAAGGGAAAGCTATACGAATTAAAACAAATCAAACCAATTAATAATATGTAATATCAGTAGTCATTACGATGCTAGGAATATGAACAGGATGGTGGGACTGTATCACTTGTGAACCTCTCAGTGACATGTGACATACGTTATAATAATTGACAGTATTGTACTTCCATACTATATATAAAATATTTTAGACAGATTACAAACTATACTTTAAACTTTAAAAGTATCAAAAATGTTTTAACAGCTTAAGAAACCAATAAAATAATTTCAAAATGCAATAACTAGATTTTACAGTCTTTTGCTTTAATCTTTTATTGAGAGTACTTTAAGAACAGAACTAATTAATTAAAAGAGCAGATGGCTCTTTCCCTATGTTTTTCTGAAGATCTTTAAAGAGAATGGATAGCAATCTCTTGGGGATATACTAGAACTGGATTTCCTACCTCCAGATGGCGGGATGATAAACTAGATGTGAACTGAGTGGCCTATAAGGCTTCCTTCGATTCAGTGGTTCTAGAATCATCTTTGCCTACTATCAATCTATCAATCTCAAAAGGAACGTTGGCTCCGCCCCCCCTCCCCCCCCCACACACATATGAAACAACTGAGGGAAGCTTTGAATTTTTAAATAAAATTGTGAGGAGAAAAAGACGTTTTGCCACGTGACTAACAAATTATATACTTCTTGTCATTTTAATTAGAGTAAGTATTCTATACATTGAAGGGAGCAGAAATTGCACTTTTTGTCCCTTTTAAAATTCAGCATGAACTAAGTCTCCTAAAATAGATGTTTCCATTGACATTAAAAAATTAAATAAAAATAAACTGCAACTATGCATAAACGGGATGCTGATATAACACTGAAACCAGAAATAGGCAATGTGAGCATACTGAATGCTTTTGTTGTGCTGACTGGAAATTCCATGAATTATAACTTGAACACACGCACAGGTCAGCATCCACTCCTAGGTAAGTCTGAACTTAACCAAATAACAATAAAGCGCTTGGTATATTATGGAGCAAAGAGAGATATGTTCTGCTGCAAAAAAATATTACCGTCTGAATTGCAAAAGAAAGCAATAGATTAAGATAGATCTTTCTCTACTCTCATTTAATACACTGTAAGTAGTTCTAAGAATTACATTGCCATTTTTCTCTACCATCTTCCTACCATAAATGTTGAAATATATCACTTTCTTATATTTGGGAAAGATATTGAATTAAATGAATTCATTGTGCCGTTGTGTCCCTGTATTGTATAGGTTTCTTTTTGTTTCCAAGATTAAGAATGAATATATTTGGCAGTTTACTTTTCTCCATTAGCTGCTTTTTAAAATCTGAGATTTTTTTCCCCAACAATTATTTTAAAAATGTTGTATTTTATTTGAATGAAATTCCTAGAAAATATACACTTTCAAGCCCAACTTGTCTTTGAAGCACTATGAATGGAAAACTGTCTAACGACTGCATTAAAAGTGAAATGAGCTAAATGAAGAAGGGGGACAAAAATCAAATAAGCAATCATAACTAAGTGCATAAATAACATTTCTTGTTTGAAGTGTTAATAGAATGTACGTTGCACAGTGCTGCTTCACCTCCTCTTCCCCCACAAAATAAAATCGCCCACAAAATAAAAAAATCAAATGTATCAAAAGTGGTAATGTGTAGAGCAGGGGTCTTCAATCTTGGCAACTTTAAGACTTGTGGACTTCAACTCCTAGAGCTTTGCTGGCTGTGAAGTCCACAAGTCTTAAAGTCTACTACGCCTTGGTCAGACCACACCTGGAGTACTGTGTTCAGTTCTGGTCACCACACTTCAAAAGAGACATTGAAACTCTGGAGAAGGTGCAAAAAAGAGCAACCAAGATTATCAAGGGACTGGAAATCAAGACTTACGAAGAGAGACTGAGGGAACTGGGCATGGATAGCCTAGAGAAAAGGAGGGCCAGAGCGGACATGATAGCAGTCTACAGGTATAAGAGGGGTTGCCACAGAGAGGAGGGGGTCACTTTATTCTCCAGGGCACCGGAGGGCCGGATGAGGAACAACGGCTGGAAGCTGACCAAGGAGAGATTCAACCTGGAAATAAGGAAGAACTTCCTGATGGTCAGAACGATCAACCAGTGGAACAACCTACCAGCAGACGTTGTGAACTCCAATACTCTGGACATTTTTAAGAGGAAATTGGACTGCCATTTGGCTAGGATGCTATAGGGTTCCTGCTTAGGCAGGGAGTTGGACTTGATGACCCACATAGTCCCTTCCAACTCTAACAATAAATACATAAATAAAATAAATAAATAAAAGTTGCCAAGGTTGGAGACCCCTGCTCTACACATTACCACTTTTGAGGACACAGAAATGGCCCTGACAGATGTAAGGAAAAGTCTCTGCCAAGACAATAGTCAGATAAAAAATCTGAAACTGGAGCAAGACTGTAATCTTCATAATTCACCTCTATGACGTTCTGATGAACGTAAAGGGAGGGAAGCACGAAGTACATTCAGGCTTGCAAGAGTCTGTTATTATACTGTTACAATAATTGTGACCTACATTATAGTGGGTTCCTAATCTGATCTACCTTGAAGTGCTGACATAATGAATAATCATTAAAGTAATAGTCAGATATTGTAATTCTAAGCCTTCACATAAAAATGTTGAAAACGCAGGTACCATTAAAAGTCCTTTAATTTCTATACAAGGTACACAGAAAGGTATGATACCTACTATACAGATAGATATCAAAGAAGAAAACACAGTAGTAGCACTAAAGACATGATTATTATCTACTAAAATTTTCTGAGAAATATAGTCATATATAGTTCTTTTTTATTATTATTATTATTATTATTATTATTATTATTATTATTATTATTTATTGGATTTGTATGCCGCCCCTCTCCGCAGACTCGGGGCGGCTAACAACAGTGGTAAAACAACATGAACAATCCAATTAATAAAAACAACTAAAAAACCCTTATTATAAAAAACCAAACATACACACAAACATACCATGCATAGCTTGTAATAGCCTAGGGGGAAAGGATAACTTAACTCCCCCATGCCTGGCGACAAAGGTGGGTCTTAAGTAATTTGCGAAAGACAAGGAGAGTGGGGGGCGTTCTAATCTCTGGGGGGAGTTGGTTCCAGAAGGCTGGGGCCGCCACAGAGAAGGCTCTTCCCCTGGGGCCCACCAAACGACATTGTTTGGTCAACGGGATCCGGAGCCAACTCTGTGGGACCTTATCGGCCGCTGGGATTCGTGTGCTAGAAGGCGGTTCTGGATGTATTCTGGCCCAATGCCATGTAGGGCTTTAAAGGTCATTACCAACACTTTGAATTAATGGGGCTTGCAAGGAACAACTTTCAGCTTTGTGGATTTTTGTTCAATTATTAATGCCTCAGCCTTTCACAATGGATAAGCAAGTGTTTCCTTCTATAGAAAAGGAAGTGCAGATTGCCTGTACATTAAATCTTTCAGAATTGGACTTCAAAAATCCTAATTTAAGATTATTTTTATGGATATTAATTGGATTACTATGCTATTGTGCCTTTGTATATGTTGAGTTGCCCCGAGTCGTCGGAGAGGGACGGCATACAAATCTAATTAAATAAATAAATAAATAATAACCCTAGGCAGAGGTGGGTTCCCCCCAGTTCGGACTGGTTCGCCAAAACTGGTAGCGACTCGCTGGACATCACACAATGGGTTCATTCAGTGCTGGTCTAGGGACACCATCTTTCTTAAATTTTTATTTTTAATTTGGGGGTGGGGGTTAATTTTAAGTTTCCAGTACCGCACATGTATTGCCATCTTGTTTTCTGCTTTTAAAAAAAATCAGATTTTTTTGGCACTGCGCACCCATGAGGCACTGCCACACAGGGTGGGAGAAAGCAAACCAGGAGTAAGGTGAGTTAGAACCAATAATGGGCTGCTACCGGTGCAGTAGGCGACTGTGCACTGGTAGCGGCCTCTAGATTGTGCAATTTACCCACGGCCACTCTGGTATCAGTCCTTTGAGTGCCGCTATCGTTTTTCTTTAATTTTTGATAATTTCTTTTTGCTTCCTGTGCATATGTAGAAGCAAAATCTTGCAAGGGGACACACACACGCATGGGATTTCAGTGGCTTTTTTCTTCCAAGAATGCAAAATCTCTTTCGCGCACACGTCCCCCCCAAGATTTTGGTGCATTTTTGCTTCTTGTACATGTACTGAAGCAAAATCACACCGGGGATGTGCATGCGCACATGCGTAGAAATCCTCATGCTGCGCACGCACCGCACCAGTAGCAGCAGGTAAGAGAATCCACCCCGACCATAGATGCATCAAAGAAAAAAACAAAATGGCTGCAATCTAGCATTATCTCTAGCTTTGCAATGTAGACCTGGCCTAATATAGGTTTACCTAAGATGAAACAGTGGCTCTCTTTGTTCTTTGCCAAGTTAATTTTAGGAATTGGTTAAAGCTCCTAAAATGTTAATGTCTAGAGATTTTATGAGTCTGGTCATACCCAAATGCAGCCTGCTAAATACAGGTTGTTTAACACAATTTATTTAAGCCCATCTTGTAATAATTTATATTATCATATGAAAAAATAGAAGAAGTACAGTGTGGATTTTTTTTCTTTAAAAAATAGCACATTTGTTCTGAATTTTTCTTGTTCTTTTACATTACCTCAAGTCTAATATTCTTCAGTAGTGTTAGTTCAAAAATTCAGGTATAGGTCACAAAGTTTGTTTGTATGCAGAACATACAGATTCAACCCAATGAACAAAGGAAAAGACTGTGGCTGTGACATTGATTAAGTTCAATGAAGAACATAGAGAAAGACAAAAGATTGACATACTGTCATTCACTGACACTGAATCCTTATTAAACCAATCGTGAGAACTGAGCTACAGTTTAGTACTGTTTAGGGTTGTCAAAATGGCGGCCCATGGGCCAGATGTATCATGCACAGGCCATAGCGAGCGACCGGTTAGGCCCCACAGAGTTGGTCTTCTCCGGGTCCCATCGACTAAACAATGCCATCTGACGGGACCCAGAGGAAGAGCCTTCTCTGTGGTGGCTCCGACCCTCTGGAATCAACTCCCCCGGAGATTAGAACTGCCCCCACCCTCCTTGCCTTTCATAAACTCCTCAAAACCCATCTCTGTCGTCAAGCTTGGGGGAACTGAGGCACTTTCCCCTTGCCTATGTAGTCCCTGTGCATGATATGACTGTATGTATGTTTTATATACTGAGGTTCCTTTTTAGATTTTTATATGTATAATTGTTATTTTAGATTCTAATTATTAGATTTTTCATTATGTATTGTTTTTATCACTGTTGTGAGCCGCCCCGAGTCTACGGAGAGGGGCGGCATACAAATCTAATTAATAATAATAATAATAATAATAATAATAATAATAATAATAATAATAATAGCCACCCTAGTTCTGTGAATGGGAGAAATGTCACAAAATGTCAAGTGACGGCAACGTGATGCCATGAATTTGACACCTGTGATTTAGTATAATCAAGTGAAGAAAAAGTTGTAAATATGCTACTGGCATATTTTAGTACAATCCCATATAAAATTATTCAAAGTCTCATTGTGTTCCTCAATAAGAATAAAAAGGTGATTCAAAAAACTTGGAGCGGATGGCCAAAGTATCTAAAGAATACCAGATTGGGAAAATAGCTGTACACTATTGAATTTTTAATTTTTGCTTTCATCAAGAGCCAGTGGTCAAAATATGGGGTTTGGACTGACTCAACTTTGTTTCCGGTACATTCACAGTTGTAGAAATGTACTGGATAACTTTGGGTTAGTCATCGTGCTTCATAATAAATGTTACAAGGTTATTGTGGTGAGGATAAAATTAAATAGTAATCTCTATGCAAACTACTTGTAGTTCCTGGAGGAAATAAGTCTCCACGTCTAAAAAATGTACACATACTGATGTATTTATATATAAATTCATTCACCATTCAAGTGTCTTTAAATAAATCCATTGTGGAGAGAAATTCATTGTTCACTTTTTGTACCAAAATTCCATAATGTTCTGGTCAAAATTGGAACCCAAAATTGTGAAATCAAATCAATAATCAGAGATAAGGACATGGATACAGATAGACAGACTGACTACCTATCTTTTGTCTGAAATAAGTTTCAGGAGGATAAACTGAATATATTAGAGAATCTGTCTGTTAGGAAGATTAAATACTATTATTTCGCCTAGAGTCAATTTTGGCTTATAAATCTAACAAAATAAAAATATATAAATCTAACAAATAATTGAGAAATAATTAAGATTAAGTATTACTATTGAGAAATAACACCTATATTTAAATTATATTGTATAAAAGCCAAAGAGGAAGTCCCTCTCAAAAATCATCCAAAATAGATTTATTCTGAATAATTTCAGAAACTGTTGCTAACATGAAAGATGACAAGAGAGAACCAAACTGCCTCTTGAAAAATATTTAGATAACTTTCTCCAACAGTCAATATGTTTTCCAGGAGACAAAAGTATCCATCGGGGTTTTACTCACTGGCTAAACCCCTCAGTTGGGCCAAGACATTAATCACTCACTGAAACAGTGATACAGCATTAACTGCTGAAGCCCTTTAAATATTTCCAGACATACTTTCTACAATTGGCAGAACACTTGTTTTGTAAAGCATTGTCCTGAAGTAATAGCATAGCAACAGCAAATTAAAACACAACTGAGCCAAGTTAATAGTGTTTAAGTTGTTTGCTGCATAATAGGATTCACATGTACATTCAATCAGATTGAAATAAATAGAAAGTTTGATACAGGTAGATCTTCCTAAAGTGAAGTTATTGGGACAACAGCAATTGTGCTTCCTTTCTTTAAACCTATCATCAGTGGCCTGCACTAATTTTAAATCCAGAAAGCTTTCCTCTGGTACACAGTGGCTATAAATGCCAAATCAATTTTCAACAGATAATAAAGTCCATGTTTTACAATCAGCAATGCAATGTTTTACTACACAAAATGTAAGCTAATAATATATAGCTCTGCTAAATGGAAAATGCAGATATACTGTTTAAAAAAAGGGCTGGCTGTAAGATGATGGATCATTTCGGCTGGGACCTTATAGCTTATGTGTGCAAATGTTTTGAAGATATCACATGATGTAACCATGTGTTTAGAATTATAGCCAGTTAAGTTCTCTGCTAAGAAAAATATGTGGGCAATTTATGAAATGCACTCCAGGATGGAGATGTCTTAAGTAAAACCAGATTTGAAAACACTCCCTCCTTCTTTTTTCCCCCCTGGAAACATGAACTTAAAAAGTTTTGCAGCCACATCTGGAGAGCAGAAGTAAAGAAAGGGTGGTCTGACCTAATACCAGCCATCTTCTGAAAAAACAGCATTATTTCTGGGCTGCAATGACTGTGATTAGTGATTGTCCTTTTAAGGCAACTATCCTGAAGACTGCTAAGGGCAACAATAAAGCATTCTATAGACCAACATCTGCTATTTGAAAGGATAGTAAAATGACTAATAGATTTGTAATTTTACACACACAAAAAAGAGCCAACCCTAAACCAATGCTAATAACAAAACAAATTCATATACTCTGGCTGGTGCTGAAGGGATTGGATACTGTAGCCTAGAGGTTAATTCTCTGCCTTGCAAGGCAAAGGTTGCAGGTTCAAGTCCCAGTGAGGGTATGGCTAGCTGATGAGGCCAAAATAAGGCCGAAATAGATCTATCCTAGTCTCCCTTAATTTTCAAATTCAGTCAAAAAAAATCAAACATGTGACATATATATATCACACACACACACACATGTATATATTCTTTATATGATTTACTGAAAATTAAGGCCTATTTTCATAATACTGTATTATGAATAGGGCTGTATATTATGGATTAACTTGAAATGTTATGCAGTAAAATATCATGTACTGCTATAGATATGCATGCTTTAGACACTGTGTGACAGTTTAAGTATCAGAAAACTATTTATTTCTTAGACCATCTTTATAACAAATATAACATTCCAAAGAAGCATTTATAGTTTTTATATCCATACATGCAAAACTCCTTGCAGCTTTTCAATGTGAAGGATCATTGCAGTCATAACTATGTTACTAATTAAGATTACTTCTCTCAGAATAAAAAATCTGCACATTATTCACTTCCAGACAAAGAATTAATTTATATATCTATATAAATTTATTTAAAATATCCATCTTATGGTACTGTAATTCTTCCTTTCCCTCCCTAAAGCAATAGTGGCTTTAGAATAGTTTCCATCTACAGCAAATATTTATAGCTAATCACACTTGTAATTAATTCTAAGAGTATTATTGCTATACTTAAAACCAGAAAAGATAATAAATCCTGTATGTAATCTCTCATTTCCCCCCCCCCCCTTGCAATGCAAGGATTCCAAATATCTGAATTTCTTGCAAGAATGCTTCCCCCAAACTCCAGGCACATATACATTCAACAGCAATGACATAATATTGATTTCATAAAATTTAAACATCTTTTCCGCTCCTGATCTTTATATCTTTCTTTTAAAAGCACAAAATCTTTCCCAGATGGCTAATAATGCCGATTTGGAGGAAAAAATACCACCAATATAATAATAAAAGTCTGAAATATGCTATGAACAGATTGAGAGGCAGTGCATCCTAAAGGGAGAGAGGGGGGTGGGTAGGGAGTACAGATGGGTGTCAAAAATAGCCAAGTGTCAGATCTGCTCAAGTATCTCCATTCTGGCACATGCTCTCAGTCACAGCTGTTAGGGTATTCTCTGTATCCAAGTGCAAGGTTTTCTAACACTCAGAGCTAACATTACAACTCTCTGTCTTCCCAAAGCCTTGCTTGTACATAATTTTTTTTGTTTCTAGTTAAAAAAGCCTGCTGGAAATTAAAATTTTAGGTAATTATTAAATACAACAGCACTGATAAGTGTCTATATAAACAAGTGGTTGGTATCCAACCCCTTTTTATTAAAGATGCATGGTGGTTTAACTAGTAGGTAGATTAAGTAATTTGAGAGCCAATGACTTATTAAGTTTAAAGATACAGATACCGTATATAGATATGCATGCTTTAGATTTAGACACTCTGTGACAGTTTAAGTATCAGAAAACTACTTATTTCTTAGACCGTCTTTATAACAAATATAACATTCCAAAGAAGCATTTACAGTTTTTATATCCATACATGCAAAACTCCTTGCAGCTTTTCAATGTGCAAGATCATGCAGTCATAACTATGTTACTAATTAAGATTACTTCTCTCAGAATAAAAGATCTGCACATTATTCACTTCCAGACAAAGAATTAAAATTGGTGTTTCCAATCTTTCATTGATATTTATTCAAATTAATTTGCCGGTATTTCTATATCAAATCTCAGTCTTGTTCTATGAGCACATGTATTCTCATTTTCTTGATTTTGGACTGCAATTGTGATAGAAATGACCAACAATATATATCCTAGAAAAATAAATTCTTCAAACACTGGCAATACCTATATATACAACTGTGGTCAAAGCAAACTGGCAGGAATGATTTCAAAACACCATCTGTGTGTGATGGGTACACACACTTCAGCAAAGATAGCATATTTTCTTCTCCACCTCCCCTTGCCTAAAATACCCAATCAGTTGTAGAATAACTCACTGTTATTTAAAATCTATATATAAGCAATCGAATCATCATTACATGAATATGTTGCAAATATACATGTACATTGCCGAATGCACACTCAAGAGATTCTATTCTTCCTTCGTTTACAAAAGATTCTCTTTTCCTCGCTCGCACGCGTACTCGCCCCCTCCAAATCCTTTCACATAATTATTCGACACCAATGAAATATTTCCACTGGCAGTGCCATTTATCAATTAGGCAAGAGGTCAAGGTCCAAGGATAATATTTTCAGGAGGAAACCGACATGCTAAAAAAATTCCAGTTCCATAACAGTTTCACTCATTCAGCAGATATGCAGTTTTAAGGAGACGTTAAGGAGAAATACAGTTCCAATATTCAGCTGCTGAATAGACAGCGGGTTGGTTTTAAGTGCAAAATCAGAAGCAATTTGTTGTATTCCCTCTTCCTTTAGGTCTCTAACACAAACATCCTTCCCCGAAGGCTCATTTGTGAGGACTTTCCTCACAATTACACAAGTCCTCCTTCCTTGATGTAAGATTTACGGATAAAAGAACGTAAGAAACAAAACCCCTTTTCCCGTCACAAACTCACTGAATCGTGCATCCCCAGACAGATTGGCTGGCCACTGCGTTTTCTCACTTTAAAATTCAGCATTGCAATTTATTATACTCTAAATAATCCTTGCCTCTATCTCTCTCTCACACACACGCGCACACACACACACACTTTACACAGCCCAAATAGGATGCAATTCACATTTCAAACTATTATTTGAGTACCCAACCTCAAAGTCTTCAGTTTATCTGTCAAAAAAAAATATCTGTCCATTAAATTAGTGCTTAGAAGGAAAATCAAGGAAGGAAGAAAAGAAAGAAAGGGGGAAAGGGGGTCACTTACCAGGCATTATGAATAAAACAGAGCCACAGTCACCGATTCTCTCCTCAAGGCGAGGTTATTTAGGTCTCAGTGCCTCCTGTTCTGGAATGAACACAGAGGAACAAGGAAGGCCATCCTAACTGATTGTGCCTCTGTAGCTGGAAGCAGGATGCTGGGCTCATACATTTGCAAAGACAGATGGAGAGCTGACACTCTGTATTGCACTTGGAGCAGAAATGTGAATGATGACAGGAGCACATGTGGCCTTGAACCTAACCCCGTCTCTTCAGGCAGAACAATGACAGGGATGGGTGTGCAAATTATCACAGTCCCCCCCACACACCGCACACACACACACACACACACAGCTGACTTCTTCTACTGTACCTTTCGCGGCAAGTTCCAGAGGACCAAAAGAATAGATAGCAAAATGCGTGAGTGATAAAGCTGAACACTGAATTATTCATTTTCTCCCTCTTTAAAAGTTAACCCTTTCTTCCAGAGAAAGCCTCTCTATTAAAAACCTGCACTTCCTTCCCTCTTTCTCTTCCCAATTAATGGCTGTAAAATGATAAAAAGAGGAAGGGGGAAAGCTGAGCCTGGGCTGCTAATTTTAAAGTGCAGAAGCAATGGACTTAAGCAGGTGAGTTTATTTTTAAGGGGAATCATTTTGACGTTGAGATGTAGTTTTTATCACTGCGAGCAGAGTATCAAAATCACTCCTTTTGTCAGGCGCTCAATGATATGTATAAAATAGAACACACTTAAAGGCAGTCCAGTTTCCATTTTAACACAATGCATTTAACCCCCCTGGGATTCCAGCATTGATATGCTCCAAACATGTGTAGCTTACTCTCCCTCTACCTCGCATATCAAACTGTGGGAGATGAAAACAAAATCTTCCCTGCAAAGCTTTTTTCAAACGGTAAACAATCGTCTTCTTCCCGGTTTTTTTTTATTTCCCCACGTCTCTTAAATGTTTATTCTTTCCATGAATAGCATATGCCTGACTAGGTTCAATGCACTCTTCCTTATTAAGCTTTAATGGACACCATGATACATAAAACTACAAGTCTTTGTTACAGTGCTTTATCTAAAGCCGCCTATTTTCTTCTCAGCAGTCTGTCTTCTGTCCTTTGTAAAGCATCTCTCTGCTTCCTAGGCGAAACAGACGCTTGATCCTCATATACCTTCCACGGGGCATTCAGGCTTACGCAAAATTCCAAGCAAGAGGAAAAGCCAACTCTATTCACTCATCCGCTATCTCTTCCCATTAAAAACAAAAAAACACCTCACCTTGTTTCCAGTTCAAGTCCCATTCAAACAAAGCCATATTGCTGCTTTCCCTCGAAACATTCTATATGTTCATGTCAATCTACCAGGGAAGAAAAGCCTTTTAAATATGCCACTATTTAAAGGAATGTTTTGGATAGCGGTGGTCTGCAACCGGTTTAACAACCGGTTCGGTGAATCGGACTCTTGTCCATCACACGCGGGCCTAACACACTTGCACGCGACACTCAAAATACAGCAATTTGAAGCTCAGCTGCTTACCTTCTAAGGCAGTGATTTTCAATTTTTTTTGAGCCGTGGCACGTTTTTTACATTTACAAAATCCTGGGGCACACCACCAACCAAAATAACACAAAATGACACTCTAACACAGTGCATATTATACGTAGACATAACCAGCTAAGACTGAGGCTTCATCTAGTGGTGGCAACATTTACCATGGGGAGGAGTAGCAGCTTCAACTACTCGCCACACAATGACAAGTGCGCGGCAGCCCGAACGGGGACCTTCCTGGGTGTGGATGAGAGGCGGCCCGCTATTGGTTCATCACTAGTGCTTGGGATGAATCCTAGAAGGTGATTGGTCAGTGAGCGTTCACTGTGCCACCACTCTTCCTGTCGCTGATAGCTGGAGGGATTCTGAGGGGGAATGTTTATGTTCGGATGGAGGCGGCTGGCAGCTGGCCGGATAAATGGCCTCCGCAGACCGTATCAGGCAAACGGGTTGTAGTTTGGGGACCCATGTTTAATTTCCTCAGGGCATACCTGACCATGTCTCGCGGCACACTGGTTGAAAAACACTGTTCTAAGGCAGCCCCAGTAAGTGGAACAGCGGAGGTGTGGAAATCAGCTGTGCCACATGAATCAGCTGAGCCAGAAAGAAGGAAATATAGGACAGGATAGGGCGGATGCGGGTGGGCGGGGCTACTCATCGGAACTACTGGTTCACCCGAACCGGTCCAAACTGGCATAGCCCGCCACTGATTTTGGACACAACTGAAAATGTACAGTAGTCCCTCGCTATACTGTACTTCACCTACTGCGGCTTCACTTCATCGCGGGTTTCTGAGGAAGCCGATCGGCAGATTTAAACAGCCCGCCGAACTCGATCGGCAGGTTTTTCAAAAAAAATATACATCTAAAATTGTAAATACTGTATTTAAATACTGTATCTAAAATAAATACTGTGTGGGAAGGGTTTATAAACACTTAAAACAATGAAAATCTACCAAACAATTACAATATAAATACTGTACTTAAATAAGTACTATCAGTCGATAAATTCCCCATCGCGGATTTCACCTATCGCGGCCAGGTCTGGAACGTAACACCAGCGATAGGTGAGGGACTACTGTAATCTACTCAGTATATGTTGTATTCATTGAATATTTCTGGAAGGGAGGGAGGGAGGGAGGGAGAAAATATAACAGTAAGAATTGTCTGATGAATTATTTGCTACTTTGAAGCAACCTGATTACACTTACTATTGATCATTTATTAAATGATGTGCTATACTTTCAAGCAAGCAGAGGAGGGAGGGAGACAAATATACAAAGAGAAAAGTCTACTGCTGAATTTGTAGTATTCTTTTTTTTTTTAAGAAAAACATGTACAATGTTTCCTCAATGTCAACCATAACAACATAATAGTATTTATTTGGAGGACAAGAGCAGTCAGATGTCTAATGTATATTACACAATAAAATTCTGAGGGATTTTGGAATGAGGAAATGAGAACAAACTCTTATAAAGCAAAAATTGTTACAGACATCATCAACTAACCTGAAAAGAAGAAAGCAAAAGAGAACATGATGATAATATTTATGCAATGAAGTGTTTAAGAGAGACCACTACTTCTTTATTTATGATTTAAAAGCAAACACATAAGGCTATGCTTCAGATGTGAGTAGGCAGGGGGCATTTTTGCTAATGGAAAAGCAGTGTTTCATCGCTGCACAAGCAGATGTAGCTTTAGAAACAGAGGAGAAAAGAATGGGTCTAAAGGTACCGCACATTTAAATGAAATAGAATTGTATTCAATCTTAAAAGTGGGTCAATATCAACACATTGTAAATCCTTAAACTATGGCTCAGAAAATTGAATGCTACCATATGCTGTGTGATTATGCATCTTTTCTATGTGTAAAAAGGCTTTTTAAGCTGTTATCTGACTACAGTAATTGCCATTTAAATTGATCCACGTCAACAAAAACTGGATCCCTAGAGATTCTCACCTAGAAGACTACTTACGGAAGGCGGCTCAGAGAATGCCTGTACATCTGAGTCCTACTTCAGCATTTTCTCAAGCAGCCAGATGCAGAATAATCTATTTGCCCTGCCATCCCCCCTCCCCCATTGCTCAGATTGAAGCACCCATTTGACAATCCTCCTTAAATAAATACGTCTGGATTATTCTTATTTTTTTTAATTTTTAAGGCACTTAAGCATGCTGTAACAGTTTTTACTCAATTTCAGTTTTTGTTTTGTTTTTCATGAAATGAGCCCAAAATAATCAATAGCAATTAAGAACATCCAAATAATGATTAACAGTTCTGCAAAATTATTATTATCATTTTGTTATTATTTATTCAACTTCTATGCCACCCAATCCCAAAGGACTCAGGGTGGTTTACAATATTACAATAATAATATAAATAGAAATACAAATAGATACAAAACGATAATCTAAAACTGTAAAACCCTGTATTAAAGGAAACCCATTAATTATAAAGCAATCATAATCCCATACATACCATTCATACAGTGTGGCCCTGCCAGTTGTTATTTCATGGCCAGGTTTTCGTGGCCTTACAGAAGGCCAGTAGGGTGGGAGCAGTATGGACATCAGGGGGTAGTTGGTTCCATAGAGCCGGAGAATCTACAGAAAAGGCTCTCCCCCATGGTCCCGCCAACCTGCATTGCTTCGTCAACAGGACCCGGAGGAGGCCAACTCTGTGTGCACTTATTGGTTTCTGGGAGGTGTTCTGCCGGCGTGTCCTAACCGCCCGTAATTACAGGGTAATTAGTCCAAAGAGACACACACCACACGATAGAAGGAAAACCAAAAGTCTTTATCAACAGAAAAGCAGAAAAAACTCCCTTTTTAAATGTCAAAGGGATTTTCTAGTACACACAAGGCACAGGTTAAATGCAATCCAATTTCTCACCCAGTAACTGGGATATTGAGTCCAATTCCAAAGTCCAGAAAGTCCACACACAGTCTTGAACAGGGAAACAGCAAAACCACGATCTTGACGAAACTATGAATCATATAAAACTTCCACAAGGCTAAACCAGCACGCTGCTCTTTTTATCTGTAGCACTAATTACAGCAGCTCCACCCAACCACAGGTGGCCTCACTTATCTCCTGTAATAATCCTTCAGTTGTTCTCTCCTATGCATCACTCTATGCATGTGTGGGTCTGTCATAAATTCTTGTTCAGAATCCAGGAATGATAAGGATGATTGATCTCCTCCTGGGCTGTCTGCCAAACTCCCCTCTTTCCTGCTACTCACGCTTCCTTCGGCAGAGGAGCCTTCGTCGGGAGATTCTATCGGGAGCAAAACAGGCCTGTGGCATGTGGATGTTTCCCCCACATCCACATCCATATTCCATGGGGCAGGAGCTGGGCCAGAGCCAACCACAACAGGGAGGTATGTGGCAAGAGACGGTACCGTAAATTATCAGTATGCCTTGCCTAGTTTGCACCGAATCAGCCCATCAATATAAGAAACTAAAATATTCCAGTTTCTTATGTGCAGAGAAATGTAGTGTACTTACAAAACTATAATGCTAAATACAAAACTACTGTATAACTAAAATTTTATCCATAGGAGAAACTATTCCTACATGCTAGAGCCTTAAGCCTATAACTCTTTGGTGCAAACAGGTTTGCTGAAATTAATGTAGGCATCATAAAACAATATGCAGGTCAGGATCATTGCTTGTAGCTTGAAAACAGACCCTTTTCCTTCTTGTGCTTATACTAACTTACTACAATAGATGAAAGTTCCTTGAATTGCATATATAGTTGATTAAAGTTCTTTGTTATCAGCAGCTATGGAAGAAAATGCTTTTCTGAGGATCTTTCCAACTTCCCCTCTCTTCTCCTCACAGACTGTTGTGATACACTGTGACTTCACACAGCCACTATTAAGTGAGTTAATTCAAAGGCATTGAAACCTCATTGATCCTAATTGAAAGCAATACATCCAACCAAATAGTTTTCTACCCCATCTGTTCTGGCCTGCCACCAGCTATTCAGTTCAAGACAATTAATAGTTTCAGATAGTCTGACTGACCCAATAAAGGCACTCATTTAAGCAGGACTGCATTAACAAAGTGAAAAACCTAGGGCAAAATGGGTTCAAATGGAGCATTTTACTCCTACTTGGCATTAACAAAGCTGAATAATGCTTATTCTGACTTTTTATGTGCAAGGCTTGATAAACTGAATGAGGAGGCACTCAATGATCAGGCAACGAGCATTGATGAATGGTCATTAGGACACCCCTTCATCTAGAGGCAAAGCTACTGCATGAAGTAGCATGCCAGTTGAAAAGAACAGACTCAGTAATGTCCACACACTTGTTCCATTTTCCTACTCAGGCCACTGGCCCCCAAATGAGGCTGACATATTGGAAAATAATATTTTATGGGTGACTGAAGAGTGAAAAAAGAAGCATTCATTGGACTTTTGAATTCTGATCTGCTAGGTTTTGTCAGAGCCCAAAGATTGGATTTTCCCACTCAGCTGGAAGTCATCAGTGTTTTCACTAGAAATTTTACCGACAAGGCAAACCCACCTAACAGATGAAGTGTTGAGAGGGGTTTTTGTAGAGAAATTCCTTTTGGACACTTTCCTAACTTTATTCATTAGACTGTCAATGCGATGTACAGTAAACACAATATCAAATGAAATCATCTATTAATGCCTTGCACTAAGTGACAGTATTCCCTATTATATTTCTCTAGCAAATTTCTATGTCACTTTCCTTTCGTTAAAAAACATTGAAAACGGGTTTCCAGTAATGTGTTTTGTCTTATTTCATATTAAGACGAAAATTAGATGTGTCACACCTTTTACAAAAGATAAACCTGTGTGTAAAGACCTGCATTTAGATATCATAACTGTATTCAGGTTAGAGCACAAATGTTCCAACAGAGATCAGAGATTCAAATAATTGATTTTCTTCTTAGTCCTGCCATGACACAGTATCTACACTAAACCTTTAACAAAGACAATTTTCTTTCCACTCAAAAAATCATTAAAATAATTCATGCCGCCATGTGATTTGTGTTTTCAATTTATATCTTGAAGAAGAAAAAAAGTATGCCAACACTTTGCCTAAATACAGTGATACCTTGTCTTACAAACTTAATTGGTTCTGGGACGAGGTTCTTAAGGTGAAAAGTTTGTAAGATGAAACAATGTTTCCCATAGGAATCAATGGAAAAGCGATTAATGTGTGTAAGCCCAAAATTCACCCCTTTTGCCAGCAGAAGCGCCCGTTTTTGCACTGCTGGGATACCCCTGAGGCTCCCCTCCATGGGAAACCGCACCTCTTGACTTCTGTGATTTTGCGATGCTGCAGGGGAATCCTAGCAGGGCAATCCCAGCATCGCAAAAACAAGCACTTTGCTGGCAACAGAAGTCTGGAGGTGGGGTTTCCCAGCGGCGGCGGTGGGTTTGTAAGGTGAAAATAGTTTGTAAAAAGAGGCAAAAAATCTTAAACCCCTGATTTGTATCCCAAAAACTTTGTATGATGAGGGGTATGTACGACGAGGTATCACTGTACTTTATTTCTTTAAAAAGTGGCTATGTTTAGAGACTAGTGTGTGTATTTTTTGTATGGGGGAAAGGGAGGGAACGAGGTTGCTTTTTTTTTTGTATTCTCTATACGCGTTGGGATAGATGGGAACAGGGAATCCTCATATATAATAACCTTAAAAGAGATCTTAAGTATGAAATGTACATTATAACCATATAAAGATATCTTAGAACAGTGATGGTGAATATTTTTTGGCTCGGGTGGCAAAAAGGTGCACACATGCGCAATAACGCATGTGCGCATGACCACACCCATAATGCAATGCCTTCCCCCTGTGTATACACACAACCCCCATGCTGCCCCTGCACATGAGCTCATTCCCCCACCCTCATGCAGCCCCCATGCATGTGCACAGGCCTCATTAAGCCTCTAGACCAGAGGTCTCCAAACTTGACAACTTTAAGACTTATGGACTTCAACTCCCAGAATTCTCCAGCCAGCATAGCTGGCTGGAGTATTCTGGGAGTTGAAGGCCACAAGTCTTAAAGTTGCCTAGTTTGGGGACGCCTGCTCTAGACCTCTGGTAGGCCTGTTGGATCGTATTGTTGCCATCCCCTGGCTTCAGGAGGCTTTCTTGAACCCTGGAGAGAGTGGAAAATGGCAAAAAGAAGGGCGGAAATCAGCTAGCCAGCATGCGCAAGCGTACTGGAGCTGACATAGGACAACACCTCACATGCCCTTAGATTGGTTCCGTGTGACAAAGCCATAGGTTCACCATCACTGTTTTAGAAGGCGGCCAACATTGTGGAATTTGTTAGCATCACAGCAACCTGGTTACATACTTGAACATAATAAAATCTACTGTGTTTTTCAGTGTATAAGACACACCTTTTTCTTCCCTAAAAGAAGCTGATAATTAGGGTGTGTCTTATACTCTGAATGTAGGTTTTATTCCCCAGCCCTAACTAGCTGCTAATGATCTTCCCAGCTCTTACCTTGCAGGTTCTTTTATTGTTTCTCTCTGTGAAGAATGTTTTCCAAGCCCTAAGTCTTTACAGGGTTTTCTTCCATTGCTCTATTTGCTCCAGGTGCTAATTATGTTCCCAGCTCTTATTGGCTTGTAAGCTCTTTCATTGTTACTTTCTGCCAAGAATGTTCTCCAAATCCTGTCTTTGTAGGGTTTTTTCATTGCTTTACTTGCTCCAGATGTTTTTTTCCAGCCCTAACCAGGTGATATTAATGTTCCCAAGCTCTTTCATTGTTACTCTCTGCAAAGAATGTTTTCCAAGCCCTAAGTCTTTGCAGGTTTCTTTCCCATTGGTCTAACTTGCTCCAAATGCTTCTTTCCAGCCATAACCAGGTGCTAAGGATGTTCCCAGCTCTTATTGTCCTGCAAGCTCTTTCATTGTTAGTCTCTCATAATAAAGGTTTTTTTAAGCCTTTAACCAGGGTATAAAATAATGCACTGAAGGTGACCAGACTAAGGACGCTAGCCAGATGAATACCTGGCAAGCAGATTCTTTTCCCTATTTTCCTTTCATAAGCTGTGTCTTATACTCCGGTGAGTCTTATACAGTGGAACCCCGACATAAGAGCTGCTCTACTTAAGAGCAACTCGAGATAAGAGCTGGGAGGGGAGAGATATTTTTGTTCTACTTACAAGCCCAAATTCGAGATACAAGCGCCAAGGAGCTGTCTCCTGAAGCCAAACGCTAACTTCCGCGTTCGGCTTCAGGAGACAGCTGCGAAGCGGCATGCGTGTTTTAAAAGGTTGCAGACGGCCTGGGGGGACTCGGCGGGGTGCTTGCAGCTTTCTTTCTTGCTCTTTTTCTTTCTCTCTTTTACCTTCCCTTCCTCTATTTCTTCTTTTCTTTCTCCTTCCCACCTTCTTCCCTCCCTCCCTCCCTCCCTCCACTCATTCCTCTCTTACTCTCCCCTTTCATAAGTTTCCTTGCTTCCTTCCTCTGTTCCTGTCCCTTCCCTCTTTCCTTCCTTCCTTCCTTCCCACCCTCCGTCCATTCATTCACCCATTCCTCTCTTGATCGCTTAAAGCCGGTCCCTGGTGCAAAAAGGGTTGGGGACCTCTGTCCTACAGGATTGGGTGGCAGAGAAGTTGAACATATGTAAATTTAAAAGTTTAAGAAAGTTTACAAGTTAAGTGAAAGAAACTTCATTATTCATTTATATGTACATGTACATTTCTTCATTAAAAACATGTCTTTCTGCATAATTTAGACTAACTTTGTGAGTTTTTTGAGGGCTGGAACCAATTAAAATTATTTACATTAATTCCTATGGGGAAAAGTCGTTCGAGATAAGAGCTGCTCGACTTAAGAGCCCAGGTCCGGAACGAATTAAACTCGTATCTCGAGGTACCACTGTACTCTGAAAATACGGTAAATCCAATTAGTGAAACTATGTAAAATTAACACACAAACTGAAATTACATACACCTAATTTAAGCCATTTCAAACTAGAAATAAACTACTGTCCAAGAGTCTTATAAACTGGCCATTATACAAGTAATATAAATAAATATTATGAACAGTCAGTTACTATCTTGCAATTCACTTTGCAAATTGAAAGGGACTAGATAGCTCACATACATCTTTTCAGTGAAACAAATGCTATACTTTTAACTTTATGTTCAATCATACATATACAGTATAATAAAACTATCAGTAACCTGCCATACAGACCTCCATATAGCCAATAAAGCTAGAATTAATGTCCAGAAATCTTATTCTGAGCACAAATATAATCTACCAAATGATTTGAATCTTCTTATATCTGACATTAAAACCGATCCACTGTTGTTTCATTATACATCCATACGTAGAAAGGCCTTCGGTGTGCTCAATGTTATAGGTTCCAAAAGGAAATGCGGTAAATTCCTTTATATAAATATTAGATTTCTACTTTTTTTTAAAGGAGCATTTTGATATTTCTGATGTGTTTTCCCCCTTTTGAGCGGGGATTGCAATAGAAGAGATAACTTTTTTCTTGTTGTTGTTCCAGTGTCACCACCTCCCCATTCTGACAGAGAGAGCGAGTTAGTTTTGTTAAAATGCAAAAGAGTTGATAGCGTATGCTCCAGTGAGTTTTCCTCCTCTCAGCACCAGAGACAAAAAACCTGCATCTCTGGCAGCCATCTGGACAAGGGTTGTTTTTTTTTTTGAATACTTGCTCCACACCACACTGCGAGCAACATTTCAGAGCTCCAGAGCTCTGTGGAACCATTCATGAGATACCAATTGCATCTCTCACCCCGTGGTTGGTTTTTGGTTTGTTTTTTTTTCATTTTATTACAACAATAAATGCTAAAAAAAGGATTGTGGGCAGCATGTTTTAAAGGGAACAAAACCGTCTGAGTTTTTGACTTTCACTTTATGCTAAAGATAGTTTAAAATTTAGAATTAGCTGTGTATATGCTGGAGACAGGGAGAGAAACTGCAAGAAGGCTGAAGTCAGTAATGCAGTGGGGATAGTAAGTTTTTGTTGAATATTTAATAGCTTTTTTTAATTGTCCTTCCTTCTCTAGTACCTTAGTATGATCCTTAATTACTTTTAAAATAGGAAATAATTAAATAGTATGTTTTAGTCATAAATGCTGTAATCATTTTAATCGTTATCTAGAACTGAACTTTTATAACAATTAAAGAAAATTGAGCTACTTGCCTAATCAATTATCATACTGAACCTTGTGGGTTCAGCACAAAACCTGAAAATGTTATTGTGCTCCTCATAATGCTGCCTTTCATTTGTCCCTTTTGTGGCTATACAAATAATGTGACTTCATCAACTGAAAAAGAGTCCAAGCACCTATTTGAAAACATATCTTGGTCGGCAAGCCATTCCACCTAGTCGCATGACCTTTAAGCCATCCCTGGTCACATGGTTGTCAAGCCACTCCCACCTGGTCACATGGTCGGCAAGCCACTCCTACCCAGTCACATGACCATCAAGCCGCACCCTCAAAATAAGTCACACTCACAGTGTGGCAGTAAAAATGTTGGCAGTCCATCACTGGGTAATCCATATATTAACATATCCAACTAGATTCCAAAGAAAATAAACTATGTCAGTTAGACTTGGATTTTCTTATACCAAATACTCTACAAAAAATATCTCTGTACACTATTACCTACTTGGGTGGAACTGTTACATCAACTGTTGCCTGTTTGCAATGGAGTGAGAGAAAACTTTCAACTATCATTTTGAACCTTGCAAAATTATATATTTAGATGAAACTGAGGTAGGTGGCTTATTAATTGGTTTGAAATAGTCTGCTTGCTAAAGAATCACTAAACTAAATTAATGCAGGGGAGCAAAGTAAAAAAAAATATATATTGCCTTTAGAAGGATTTTATTGTTCTAAACTTGAAAAATGGCTTTACTCTGAGTAGGATCAATCGTACGCAGTTCTTTATTAAAAGGATTTAAGACATTCTTCATGAAATCCACCAGGTGGAGCAAATATGCAACACTATAGAGCTGTCTACATAAATTCAGATTACTAAACTACTATAAGGGAAGTCTGCTACTTTTTCCTTTTCCACTTCTTTTCTATTTAATATATCTATTAGCTATAGTCTAGAGCTGCTAACTTAACACACCAATGTTATCCAAAAGTCTTGGTTAGTGGAATTTGCCTCACTGGAATATATTTCTCATCACTTGTCTTTAAATTGTCACAGCCAAAGTCCCAGGCTTTGGGAAGTTAAGTTATAGTTAAGTTACCAGCCTACAATGAAGAAGACAGAAAGAAAATAAATACCATTCTCTCCTCCTCCTTTAAAAGACAGCTTTCCAGCAGCTGTTGATGGTAGGGATCAAGTGTACAGCCACTTTCGGTGGCTGCCGGGCTTGCTTAAAGTTCCTTATACAAGACAGGTCTTGATTAGTGAAATTAGAGAATCTCACGGACATTAGTTGAATTTGTACTATTTGAAGTCCTATTTCTATGGAAAATACGGTAGAGTTCCAGCTTGAGAGAAAAAAAAGTCCAAACATATATACAGCGTTCCCTCGATTTTCGCGGGGGATGTGTTCCGAGACCGCCTGCGAAAGTCGAATTTCCGCGAAGTAGAGATGCGGAAGTAAATACATTATTTTTGGCTTTGGACAGTATCACAAGCCTTCCCTTCACACTTTAAATCCATAAATTACAATTTCCTATTCCCTTAGAAACCATTTACATTATTACTCACCATGTTTATTTATTAAAGTTTATTTTAAAAAATATTTATTAAAGGCGAACAAAAGTTTGGCTATGACATATGACGTCATCAGGTGGGAAAAAACGTGGTATAGGGGAAAAAACAGTGAAGTATTTTTTTTAATTAATATTTTTGAAAAACCGTGGTATGGACTTTTCACAAAGTTCGAACCCGCGAAAATTGAGGGAACACTGTATATTTAATATGGATACTAATGAAATATTAAGGTAAATGATGAGCCGAAGTGGCGCAGTGGGTAGAGTGCAGTACTGCAGGCCACTAAAGCTGACTGCTAGATCTGCAGGTCAGCGGTTCAAATCTCATCACCGGCTCAAGATTGACTCAGCCTTCCATCCTTCCGAGGTGGGTAAAATGGGGACCCAGATTGTGGGGGCAATATGCTGGCTATGTTTAAAAGTGCTATTGCTAACATGTTGTAAGCCACTCTAAGGAAAAGGGCGGTATAAAAAAATCGAATGAATGAATGAATGATAAAAAGAATGTGTACACCTAATTTCAATTTATGGTTCACTAAGTCACAGCGTAATTACAGAAAGCAAAAAAATAAAATAAAATAAATACCGTAGATTCAGGCATTCCAATACCATCCTATTTTAGCATTGCTACAATCACGTTCATACCATTCAGTTACATCTATTTCTTTTTTTGTAAAGTAATGATGACCCCATTTTCCTTGAATGGAATCTATCTTTTTTCCATATCACACACAAGATTAGCAGCTTCTAAAACCCCAACTCTAATTGCGGGCTTGCAAGCCTCAATGGTGCACAATTCACAATAAATCAAATAATCACGTTATTCAAACTCACATGAATTGCAACCTTCCTGTACATGTATCAACCAGAGTGTTGCACCATTCTTCCCTGTACTTCTGAGTTATATGAAAATTTTGTATGACAAAAATCATCATCTCAGAGTAAACATAATTTCCCTAAATAATTATCTCACCCAGTGGTTTCATGTAAATGGTAAATAGTAGGGGAGAAAGGAACTGAGCCACGAGGTCCCCCACAAATGAAGGGTCTAGGGAGTTGACCTCTGCCCTCCCACCAACACCAACTATGATTAACCAGAGAGATAGGAGAACCACCTTAATACGGTACTCCCAATCCCAGCTCCCGTAGTCGGTGCAGAAGGATACATGGTCAATGGTATCGAAAGCAGCTGAGAGGTCAAGTAGCACCAAGATAGAGGAATGACCCCCATCTCAAGATCGCCAGAGATCATTCATCAGAGAGACCAAAGCAGTTTCCGGCTATAGCCAGACCTGAAACCCAATTGAAAAGGCTCTAGATAATCCACTTCATCCAACAACTGTAGGAGCTGCAGCACCACCACTTTCTCTGCAACCTTTCCCACAAAGGGAAGGTTGGAAACTGGACGAAAGTTCATTAGTTTTGCTGGATCCAGGGAAGGGTTCTTGAGGTGGGGCCTCACAACTGCCACCTTTAATGGTTGTGAGACAAACCCCTCCCTCAAGGAGGCATTGACCAAAACCTGGAGCCAGCCTCATGACCCCTCCCTGCTGGACAAAATGGGGCATGAGTCCAACAAACAAGTGGAGGAACTCATCGCTCCCACAGCCTTGTCCTCTAGCTCAGGTGTCACGGGCTCAAATCCATCCCATGTAATAGGACTAACATCTCTGTCTGCACTGCCAATCAGAGTCCAGGTCCATCTGAATTTAACATGGGTTTTTAATGAGGATTTTATTGTTTAGATTTTAGATTCAACTTCTTTTTTATTCTTTTTGTAATTACTGTATATTGTTTATTGTAAACCACCTTGAGTCCTTCAGGATTGGGCGGCATAGAAGTCAAAACCAACAAACAAGGATTTGCTGCATTTGGTGGAGACCTCACCTACAAAAAGATATTGACAAAATTGAACGGGTCCAAAGACGGGCTACAAGAATGGTGGAAGGTCTTAAGCATAAAACGAATCAGGAAAGACTTCATGAACTCAATCTGTATAGTCTGGAGGACAGAAGGAAAAGGGGGACATGATTGAAACATTTAAATATGTCAAAGGGTTAAATAAGGTTCAGGAGGGAAGTGTTTTTAATAGGAAAATGAACACGAGAACAAGGGGACACAATCTGAAGTTAGTTGGGGGGAAGATCAAAAGCAACGTGAGAAAATAATATTTTACTGAAATAGTAGTAGATCCTTGGAACAAACTTCCAGCAGAAGTGGTAGATAAATCCACAGTAATTGAATTTAAACATGCCTGAGATAAACATATATCCATTGTAAGATAAAATACAGAAAATAGTATAATGGCAGACTACATGGACCATGAGGTCTTTTTCTGCCGTCAGTCTCCTATGTTTCTATGTTTCTATTTATTTAATAGCAGAAGGATAAGTTTTTATATGCATTATGGTATTTTCCCCAAAATATATACAGTGTTCCCTCGATTTTTGCGGGTTCAAACTTCGCGGAAAGTCTATACCACCGTTTTTCAAAAATATTAATTAAAAAATACTTTGCGTTTTTTTCCCCCTATACCATGGTTTTTCCCACCCGATGATGTCATATGACGTTGTCTGCCTTTAATAAATATTTTTTTAATAAACTTTAATAAATAAACATGGTGAGTAATAATCTGAATGGTTGCTAAGGGAATGGGAAATTGCAATTTAGGGGTTTAAAGTGCTAAGGGAATGCTTGTGATACTGTTCATAGCCAAAAATAGTGTATTTACTTCCGCATCTCTACTTCACGGAAATTCAACTTGTGCGGGCGGTCTCGGAACGCATCGCCCGCGAAAAGCGAGGGAACACTGTATATATTTTTCCTTGCAGGATTACAAGCATCGACTGAACTAAAAAAGGATACTTCAGATTGAGAAGCCAACCAGTCAACATGCTGTGATGTTGTAGTAGAGGTCAGCAATACACCAAGGCCAGAAATTATAAAAAGAAAGCATAACCAGAGCCAACTCTTTTCCCCTTTTGAAAAGGGAAAAAAAAAAACATTTGGCCTTTTCTGCCAGAGTTGTCAGCACAGGGAGAACAGTCCTGGCAGGAACCTCACATTCCTGACCAAGCCCTCTTGTATACAATGCCTCCTGAATGAAAGGAACTAAAGCCCAGCAGAGATAGCCGACTGTCAGGAACCTGCCCTGACGTTAGTACATTGACAGGGTTGCCTTTCCAGGATATCGGAGCAACAACCTGCAACGAGAGATACTGGATTTTCACATGCTTCCAGATTGGATGTTTTGCTCTTCAGGTAATTAAACAAGGAAGCAGGGGCTTGAAAGTACAAGGCTCAGGCAGTGCAGTGGCTCCAAACTTCTACATATCAACTTCCGCAAGGACTGCCTGGAGCGTCAACATAATCTCCTAGATATGTGCATTCTCTGAGCGCTCATAGGAGCACACAACTCTTCTTTCGTGGAAGCAAATTTGCTAGGGTTTTTTCCAGAATTGTTCTGAGTAAGCAGCTTTTAAAAAAATAAAAAATAAAAATAGAGATGTGAAGAAACACTGTATCAACTAGAAATAAATTAGCACTTTAAATCGGTAAAGAGTTAAAGACTAAAGACTATCTTCTAAAGTATAAATAATTAGGAGGATCTCTCCTGGGCTGCAACAATCTGGATGCTTATGAATTGATATAAGAGAATCAAGAGTTCTCACCATCTCTTTGATGCCACCTAGTCGTGATCCATATATTGAACACAGACAGAGTTGCCAGCAGATCGTGTTAACTTTAATGGATGTCATTATGGCTTTTTTGCAAAGTACCTGCCTCCTTAACTATTGTTAAAACTTATCATAACCCAGAAATGTAGCATAGGAACAATAATTTAAAGAACCATTAGGAATAACAATGTAAATACAGAATTTCCTTCCTTTTCCTTCTCTTTCTCTCTCTCTATGTGTGTGTGTGTGTGTGTGTGTGTATACTCACATACACACACACACACACACACACACACACAAATATACATATATTGCTCAAAAAAATAAAGGGAACACTCAAATAACGCATCCCAGATCTTTATTTATTTATTTATTAGATTTGTATGCCGTCCCTCTCCAAGGACTCGGAGCTCATTTATGAATGAAATATTATCACTGAATACTTTGTTCTGTACAAAGTTGAATGTGCACAACAGCTTGTGAAATTGACTGTCAATCAGTGTTGCTTCCTAAGTAGAGAGTTTGATTTCACAGACGTTTTATTTACTTGGAGTTATACTGTGTTGTTTAAGTGTTCCTTTATTTTTTTAAGCAGTGTATATTCTCATATTTTTGCCAATAATGAAAAGGAAGGGAGACTACTATAGATCTACTTCAGGCTTATTTGCCCTCATCAGGTAGCCACACACTTACTGGGATTTGAACCTCAGTCTCTGTCTTGTAAGGCAGTGGCCTTACTTAGCCTCTAGGCTACAGGCTCACCTCCTGCATCAGTTTGTTACCAGGAAAGGGTTATGTGTGATTTTATGTCGAGTCACCCTGGTATATGGAAAGAGCATCACAGCTTCCTTTTTGCCTCTCGGTCCCACTAGGGGCCATATTCCAAGGCAGATAAGCTTTTTTTAAAAATATTTTTATTTTATTTTTGTGTATGTGTACATACACATATAGAAGCACATACATATATAGGTATACACACACACCAAAAAAAAACCACATACACAATATTTGCTTGTACCCATACAGAAGAGATGTTTGAATTATTTGATGCAGAACACATGGCTGGCAAGCAACACACAAGCAAAGACCGGGAAGGCTTTGAAATTGATCTAATTTCCTACTGTTTAAAATGCCATGTGAAATAAAACATTTTTTTAAATTAAAAAGTGAGTAACATTCTGCTTTGTCTCAAGAATTTGTTGTATAGAACACAGGCTGAAAGACAAGAGAGGCGCAATACAAAAGCTAGCTCGCCTGTCCATGTTCAACACAAAGAACATTAAATGAAAACAACTGACATGCTGCCAAATTCCTATAGAGGCAAAGAGATTCAAATAAATTGATTTCATGCCTCACACTGGCCTTGATCACTGAGCAGTGGTACAATATACTCAGAACTCTGTGTGAGGCAAAGCCTATTAATGGTATCAGACACTTACTATATTACCAAGAAAAATGCTTGCTCTCTCATGCACGCATTGCAGCCAAATCTGTCTCTAAAGAGAAGTAGAATAAATTAAAATATATATATTCATTTTATAAACTAAGGTGCTTTCTTTCCTTTGCCTACGTAATATCATCTTACAGGTTAACATATTTCTTTTTTTAAAAAGAGGTATGAATATTTTAAAGGCAGTTTCTAACTGTTTTGAAGATATGCTATGTTATATTCCCTACTTGCTCTAAGTAGCATTAAGCTGCAAGGCCACTACTATGGGATTTTGCTTCCTTTGATGGAAAGGCATTGGAGATTGATGAAACCCTACTTGTGTTTCCTTTATTTATAAAAGAAACAAAATCAAACACGAGTGGAAATGAACGTTTTCTAAGCCAAGGATGTTTCCCATGCAATACTCATTTCAGTGAACATGAGATTAAAATTCCCACTCTGATCCCACTACATGCCTCCAAACATCATTTCTGGAGTTTCTGCTACTACCCTTTCTAATATATGGAGGTTTCCCCCTTTTCAAGCATTAGACCTATTAATTAAGTAATAATAATAATAATAGTTATATTAGTAATAATAATAATAATAATAATAATAATAATAATAATAATAAATGGCACGCTGGGTGCAGTACCAAAGGATCTCAGCGGACATTTGAAAACCATCGGAATTGACAAAATCTCCATCTGTCAATTGCAAAAGGCCGCTTTACTGGGATTGGCAAACATAATTCGCCGCTACATCACGCAGTCCTAGGTGCTTGGGAAGCGCCCGACTGGTGATGAAATACGAAATCCAGCATAGTGATCTCATTTGCTGTGTTGTACTGACATAATAACAACCATAATAACAACAACAACAACAATAATAATAATAATAATAATAATAATAATAATAATAATAAACTGGAACTTGTGCCGGAACTACCATTTACAAAGAATTGGTGGGAACATAAGCCCGAAAAAGTGGTCAAAAATGAGCAAGCAAAACTACTGTGAGACTTCCAACTTCAGACTGACCGAATTCCGAAGCATAACACACCAGACATCCTGATTGTGGAGAAAAAGAAAGTATGGATCATCAACATCGCAATCCCAGGGGACAGCAGAATTTAGGAGAAGCAACTCGAGAAATTAGTGAAATACGAAGATCTAAAAATCGAGCTGCAACAACTCTGGCATAAGCCAGTGAAAGTGGTCCCAGTGGTACTTGGCACACTGGGCACAGTGCCAAAGGATCTCTGCGGACATTTGACAATCATCGGAATTGACAAAATCTCCATTTGTCAATTGCAAAAGGCCGCTTTACTGGGATCGGCAAACATAATTCGCCGCTACATCACGCAATCCTAGATGCTTGGAAAGCGCCCAACTGGTGATCAAATACGAAATCCAGCATAGTGATCTCGTTTGCTGAGTTGTATTGAAATAATAATAATAATAATAATAATAATAATAATAATAAATAATTAATAATAATAATAATAATAATAATAAATAATAATTAATAATAATAATAATAATAATAATAATAATAATAATAATAATAATAATAATTTGTTAGATTTGCATGCCGCTCTTCTCCGAAAACTCGGGGTGGCTCACAACAACAATAACAATACAGTAGAAATCTAATGATTAAAACTATAGTTATAACCCACTACCATTAAAAGACAATCAATACTACACAATCATAACCATACTCAAGTCTTACTAGTCAGAAGTGGGTACATTAAGTTACAAATAACAAACAATATGTCCTAGAAAGCCAACATTGGGCAGCAATATTCACATGAAGCAATCAAAAGGTTATATGTGTGTGGTAATAAGGTAATACCATCATAAATCTTCCGATCTGGATCAAAATTTAGATTCACCAACCTTAGGAATTGAAAACATATTCTACAATTGAGCACAAGGAAACCAGTCCTTCCATATTTAGAGGGAAAGTCAACTTGTCTTTCATTCAAGAACTACATGAAACAGATCCTTATGTTTATGGTCTTGATGTGAAAGGTGAGCATCTTGGATTTAGAAACATAGAAACATAGAAGACTGACGGCAGAAAAAGACCTCATGGTCCATCTAGTTTAACTATGGAAAGGTAACACAAAGGCCCACAGTTGCAGGACAAGAAGCCAAAACAATTGCATTGACATCCTTCAGTCTCAAAAGACCATGGTATCATGTTCTGGATTCCCCAAAACAATAGGACTTCACTATAAGTGTTGGATTTTCAAGAGACAGTTGTTATGGAAACACTCAAAATTTTTGGTTATCGTTGTGTCATGTTTTTTTTTAATGCAGTATAGCTCCTTATGGAGATGCGGTGGTTCAGTGGATAAGATGCTGAGCTTGTCGATCAGAAGGTAAGCAGTTCAGCGGTTCAAATCCCTAGCACCGCGTAATGGGGTGAGCTCCCGTTACTTGTCCCAGCTTCTGCCAATCCAGCAGTTCGAAAGCACATTAAAAAATGCAAGTAGAAAAATAGGGACCACCTTTGGTGGGAAGATAATAGTGTCCATGTACCTTCAGCATTTAGTCATGCCAGCCACGTGAACCCGGAGACGTCTTTGGACAGTGCTGGCTCTCCAGCCTTGAAACAAATATGAACACTGCCCCAGAGCTGAAAATGAGTAGCACACATGTGTGGGGAATCTTTATCTTTTATAGCTCTTTCACTCAACACAATCCATTTTATTCTTTTTTTAAAAAGGCAACAACACAAACCTGGCAGAATTGGGGTGGGTCATAACATCTCTTAGCCTTAGAGAGATTCCTAGGAACACCCAAAAAGTTTCCATTAATTGCTCAAGTAAAAACAATTGATTTCTTATATCACACACTGACTACAGTCACAAAACTATGAAGACTTCTGTACAGGTAATCCTTGACTTTTGAACCCAAAATTTACATGTTAAGCAAGACAGTAGCCAAGGGAGTTTTTCCCCACTGTATGACCTTGCTACAGATGTTAAGCAAATCACTACAGTTGTTACATTGGTAACAAGGTTGTTAAGTGAATCTGGCTTCCCCATAGACTTTGCTTGTCAGAAGGTTGCAAAAGGTGATCACATGACCCCAGGACATTGCAACCATTATATATACACAACACAAAGCTGCTACTGCAAAAAGGTGCTCACATGGCCATGAGGATATTGCAATGCTTGCAAATGTGAAAATGGTCATAAGTCATTTTTTCAGTGCCATTGTAACTTCAAGTAATCACTAAATCCATGACTGTGAGGACTACCAGTACAATTTTACTCAAAACACCATTTACAGTGGTATCTCTACTTAAGAACTTAATTTGTTCCGTGACCAGGTTCTTAAGTAGAAAAATTCTTAAGTACAAGCAATTTTCCCCATAGGAATCAATGTAAAAGCAAACCCACTAGGAAAGAAATAAAAGCTCGGAATTTGGATGGGAGGAGGAAGAGGAGGAGGAGGAAAGTCGCTGCCGAAGGAAGAAGGTGAGGTGAGAGAAATTTTAAAAAAATCCAAAACTTTAAGACTTAAAAAAAAGAGAGGGACTCTGAGGTGGTGAGGAGAAGCACGTGTCTCCCATACACCCAGTGCGAGGCTGCCTCCCATACACTGTGCCAGAGAGAGAAACCCAGGGGAAATGGCAGGAAACTGCCAGGGTCTTCATGCCACTCTCAAATTTCCGGGGAAATTTTTCCGGGTTCAGGTTCTTAAGTAGAAAATGGTTCTTAAGAAGAAGGAAAAAAGTCTTGAACACCCGGTTCTTATCTAGAAAAGTTCTTAAGTAGAGGCATTCTTAAGTAGAGGTACCACTGTATCTCCTTTATTATTCCTGTGTTTTAAAGCTTATGGCTCTAAAACTCTGAATCTCCAACACTATTCCTCATGGGTTTTGCTATCACATTTATTGTCCTTCTCTGATTCCAGTCCCTTTTAATATAATTGCCTACATACAATATACAGTGATCCCCCGCTTGTTGCGAGGGTTCCGTTCCAGGACCCCCCGCAACGAGCGGGTTTTCGCGAAGTAGCGCTGCGGAAGTAAAAACACCATCTGCGCATGTGCAGATGGTGTTTTAAACTTCCGCAGCGCTAGCGAGGAGCCGAAGATTGGGGGGCGGCGCGGCTGTTTTAAAACGTCGCCGCCGACATGGGGGGCTCGCTAGCACCCCCCCAAACCCCCAACCCAAGTTTGGGGGGTGCTAGCAAGCCCCCCATGTCGGCGGGGATGTTTTAAAACACCCGCGCGGCTTTCCAATGAGTCCCGAAGACAAACGCGGAAGTTTGCCGTTTGTCTTCGGGACTCATTGGAAAGCTCCGATCATTTTAAAACAGTTGCGCCGTTCTCCGCTGACTCCTGGCGAACTTTCCCGCTTTAGGAGTCAGCGGAGAACGGGGTGCCTGCTTGGCTTCGCTCGTCGCTGCAGCCAACGCGCGCTACGATCTTCCGGGCCAGCCAGGCTCAGTGACGGAAGGCAGCCGCTTGGCCCGGGATGCTGGGCCGAGAGGAGCCGGGCTTGATCCGCTGAGCCTGGCTGGCCCGGAAGATCGTAGCGCGCGTTGGCTGCAGCGGCGGCGATATTGCTGCCGGCTTGGCTTCGCTCGCCGCTGCAGCCAACGCGCGCTACGATCTTCCGGGCCAGCCAGGCTCAGTGACGGAAGGCAGCCGCTTGGCCCGGGATTCTGGGCCGAGAGGAGCCGGGCTTGATCCGCTGAGCCTGGCTGGCCCGGAAGATCGTAGCGTGTTGGCTGCAGCGGCGAGCGAAGCCAAGCCGGCAGCAATGTCGCCGCCGCTGCAGCCAACGCGCGCTACGATCTTCCGGGCCAGCCAGGCTCAGCGGATCAAGCCCGGCTCCTCTCGGCCCAGCATCCCGGGCCAAGCGGCTGCCTTCCGTCATTGAGCCTGGCTGGCCCGGAAGATCGTAGCGCGCGTTGGCTGCAGCGGCGGCGACATTGCTGCCGGCTTGGCTTCGCTCGCCGCTGCAGCCAATGCGCGCTACGATCTTCCGGGCCAGCCAGGCTCAGTCACGGAAGGCAGCTGCTTGGCCCGGGATGCTGGGCCGAAAGGAGCCGGGCTTGAAGATCGCAGCGCGCATTGGCTGCGGTGGCGAGGGCTTGCGATGGAGGGTGGAGGAAGCGGCCATGGGAGGGCGAGCTGCCTCAGGGAGGAGGATCGGGCGGGACCAGGTGGGGGCTGGAATTTCTCCGCTGGGAAGAAGCGGCCAGGGCGAAGGGCGGGCGAGCGGCGAAGGGCGGGCGAGCGGGTGCTGGGGAGGGCTTCTCGCCCTCCCGCCAGCAAGAGGGGGAGCGAACGGCGTGGGCAGGCGAAGGGCGGGCGAGCGGCAGCGAGGAGTTTGCGTGGGCGGTGGGGAAACTCCTCGCTGATGCCAGCAAGAGGGGGAAGACCCAGGGAAGCCGCCCAGCAGCTGATCTCCCGGTTGCCATCTACGCATGTGTGCCCATAGAAAAAAAAGGGCACGCATGCGTAGATGGTATTTTGACTTCCGGGTTGAAAAATCGCAAATTACCCTGTTCGCAATGGTCGGGGACGCAATAGCCGGGGGATCACTGTACAGTATATATTTATGAACCAAGTTATTAGCTCACAGGGAATCAGGTAAACATAATAGCACTTAGCAATAGCACTTAGATTTATATACCGCTTTACAATGCTTTACAGCCCTCTCTAAGCGGTTTACAGAGTCAGTATATTGCCTTCATTTTATCGATCTTAGAAGGTGTCAACCTTTAGCCTGATGAGATTTGAACTGCCAAATTGCAGGCAGCTGGCAGGCAGCAGAAGTAGCCTGCAGTACTGAACTCTTACCACTGCGCCACCACGGCTCAAAAGCCTTGTTCCCCATGTAGCATGTTTCAGCTGTCAACTTCTTTAAAACCTCTTTTGGAACTTTACTTTCTGGGTGAGTTACTAGGCTTGCAATTAACAACTATAGCAATACAGCAGGATACTTAAAACAATTAAGAAGTTGCTACATGAATGCTTGAGCCTAATTCAACCATTATGTTACTTTCAAATCTATTATTAATAGTAAAAGGAGCAAAAGCATATGTTAATTTTTTCTAGGACCACTGATTATGTTTTAGTCAATTGTCTTCTGCTGTAGGACAATTGATCAGAAAAGTTGTGGACAGAAAGGAATGAAAAGAGTTGATATAGAAAATGGGTAATATGCGTGTTCCATGTTATCCTTTTATTTTAACAATAAGCCCTACATTGCTCATCTCCATGTACTAGAAAGGAACATCCATCACCTCGCCCGCCAATATCAGTCTTAATTTAACTCACAAAACTTTTGCCAATAATTGTAGCTTATTTATGTTACAATGCTTATTTGTGCAGTTTGACAGTTCGGCAATGAATAAGGCTATTGTAAGAACGTTATATAATTAGAAAGTCAGTTTAATGTAGTGCAATATATTCGAAAATGGAATATTTTAAATTCTAGTCCTGTCTTAAGACAGGGAACCAGCTGGGTGATTTTGACCCTAGGAAAAAGGCAATACAGTGGTACCTCGAGATACGAGTTTAATTCGTTCCGGACCTGCGCTCTTAAGTCGAGCAGCTCTTATCTCGAACGACTTTTCCCCATAGGAATTAATGTAAATAATTTTAATTGGTTCCAGCCCTCAAAAAACTCACAAAGTTAGTCTAAATTATATAAAAAGACATTGCAAGAATAAATGTAACTTTACTTATTAATAAGATGATAAGCTGAGAGCTTTCCTTCCCTTCCTCTTTTTACCCAAAACAATCAACATGGCAAACTTTTATTTTTATTCATTAAACTGTAGTTATTTATTCAACTTCACTGCCACCCAATCCTGTAGAGGGAGGAAAGAAGGGAGGAAGGAAAAGGAAAGCAAGAAATGGAGGGAGGAAAGGAAGGAAGGAAAGAAAGAAAGGAAGGAAGAAAGAAAGGGTGAAGGGACAGGAACAGAGGAAGGAAGCAAGGAAACTTATGAAAGGGGAGAGTAACTTCACTGCCACCCAATCCTGTAGAGGGAGGAAAGAAGGGAGGAAGGAAAAGGAAAGCAAGAAATAGAGGAAGGGAAGATAAAAGAGAGAAAGAAAAAGAGCAAGAAAGAAAGCAAGCAAGAGAGAAAGAAAGAAAATGAAAGAGAAATAAAAATAGAGATGGAGAATGAAAGAAATGGAAGGAGGGAAGGAAGGAGAGAAAGCAAGAGAAAGAAAGAAAGCAAGAGAAAGAAAGAAAGAGAAAGAAAGAAAGAAAGAGAAAGAAAAAAGAATGAAAGAGCAAGAGAGCAAGAGACAAAAAGAAAGAAGGAAAGAAAGAAAGAAAGAAAGAAAGAAAGAAAGGCAACTTCAAAGAAAGGCTCACTGAGCATCTCTCACTCTCTCTCTCTCTCTATCCCTCTCTCTTTCTCTCCCCCCTCTCCCCCCCTTTCCCTCTCTCTTTCTCTCTCTCCCTCTCTCTTTCTCTCCCCCCTCTCCCCCCTTTCCCTCTCCCCCCCCAGGCCGGCAGCGATGTTTTAAAACAGCCGTGCCGTTTGCGAGCTAACTCCTGAGGTGCGGAAGTTCGCCTTTGGCGTTTGGGCCACTCGGAATGTGAAATTCAAAACAGCGTTCGGATCCCCCCACCCCCAGCAGAAGCCAAGGACCCCCAGAGTGGGGCGGCAGGGGAGGCGACCGCCTCTCCACTCACCAAGTGCCGGGATACGAGCCGAGAAGAGCCGGGCTGGCTTACTTTCCTTCCTTCCCGCGCTGATGCAGAGCCACTCGAACAAAGCGTCACGCCCCCCTGACGCTTTTGGCGGCAAAAGAGCCCAGCGTCGCTTCGGAAGCCGCCGAAAGCATCAGAGGGGCGCGACGCTTTGTTCGAGTGGCTCTGCATCAGCGCGGGAAGGAAGGAAAGTAAGCCAGCCTGGCTCTTCTCGGCTCGTATTGCGGAGAGGGGCGGCATACAAATCCAAGTAATAAATAAAATAAAATAAAAAAATGTCTCTCCTCTCCCAGCTCTTATCTCGAGTAGCTCTTAAGTCGAGCAGCTCTTATGTCGGGGTTCCACTGTACCACCTCTGCAAGTGTTACTAAGAAAACTGCTTAGAGATACCCAAGCAGTTGCCAGACTCAAGTTTGTTTTATGTACTCCAGGTTCAGTTTACAGGAGTGTTAAACAGCATGCTTAAATGTTAGGGATTGCAGTAAAAACATATAAGAATATGAGGTTGTCCTACATTCCAAAGCCATTGTCACACTAACACCAACTATATAACTAGCAGGAAGCACAGCCCAATGGATCCTTGCTCTATCTATGTAAATGAACCAGTATAATGAAAGATCCATTTTTAAAAACATTATGGAATCTTAATAAAATTTTATTTGAATTCTGAAGCAAGCAATCCAGAATTTGTTATAGCAGAACAAAAAAGTAAAACAGAAACCAGAAACATTGTGTTTCCTTTTTCTCGAAATACATTTTTCCAGCCAAATTATTTTTATTTTTAATATAGGTCTTATATAATGTGTTTACTCTATTTTGTTGTACTTCTGAATTTGGCTACTAGCCCAGCATTTTTTATATAGTCAGAGAAAGGAAGTTGAAGAGAATAGTCACCTCTTTCCATTTCAATCTGATTTACACAAACAAATGGGTTGCATCTGAACCAGAAATCAGTTGCATTTAGAAGCACTGTAATATGGGAATAGCTAGTGCCCTCCCAATATTTTGCAGAACTACTACATTTATCTTCAACCAGCACGATCAATGATTTTTAGTATTTCATTAAATCCCCTGCTTGCAAAAACAAAGTACCGTATATACTCAAGTATAAGCCGACAAGTATAAGCCGAGGCACCAGTTTTGCCACAAAAAAACTGGGAAAACTTATTGACCCGAGTATAAGCCTAGGTTAGAAAATGCAGTGGCTACTGGTAACTTATAAAAATGGAAACCAATAAAATTACATTAATTGAAATATCAGAAGATTACATGTTTTAGAATATTTATTTTAAAGAAAACCAGTAAACTAGCTCTGTAAATTTAAAACAGGATTCCTTCTCCTCATCTCATCATTAATTGGATTTACATTATTGTTCTGTTTTTATATATGCTGTGAGCCACCCTGAGTCCTTGGAGAGGGGCAGCATACAGATCCAGTTAATTAATTAATTAATTAAATAAATAAATAAATAAATAAATCTGTATATCCAAACAGAGCTTCAGCATTAGCTGCTGTGAGGTTATCAGCATAGAAAACCAGGTAGGTAGGTAGGTAGGTAGGTAGGTAGGTAGATGATAGATAGATAGATAGATAGATAGATAGATAGATAGATAGATAGATAGATAGATAGATAGATAGATAGATAGATAGATAGATAGACAGACAGACAGATAGACAGACTAGTGAGACAAGCAAAACTTGCAAAACACAGACAGCTCTTGTGGTTTTGTATCCTAAATATGCAGGTCCTATTAAGAATCAAACTTGCTCTCAAACCCACTTTATAAAAGGCAACTTTTAAAGATCCACAAACACACTTTAGGAATTCCTGTCTAGCTCTTGCCTTATTAGTTTCTATCCAAGCAAGGATAGCAACTACCACAAAATACCATTTTTAAACAGTTTAAATCCTTTCATAGGAGGGGGAGGAGAATCTGACAGCAGGGGGCCTTTTTAATCCAACTAAGGGCAATGCAGAGAGAGCAAGGAATAGTTACTGTAAACCTGTTGACGAATACACACAGGGAGAAAAAAAAAAAAGCCTCCGGGTTTCAGCAAGAGGTAGCTGGCTTTTTTCACGGTGGGGGGGAGAGGGGGCATACATACACACACACACACACACACGACCTCACCGGCTTTCCATTGCTTTTTTCCCCTCTCGGTTGGAGCACATGGCTGCCTCCTTTGCTTGAGCCAGGAAGAGGAAGAACCAGCCCCTCCCACAGCTCCTACGGCAAGTGAGAGGGGGGAAAAGCTGGTGCCTCTTTGCTCTGGCTCAAGCAATGGCGCCCTCTTGTGGTGACTTTGTCAATGACCCGAGTATAAGCCGAGGTTGTGTTTTTCAGCCCATTTTTTGGACTGAAAAACTCGGCTTATACTCGAGTATATACGGTAAGAATGTATCATAGGCCAGGGCACATATATTATAGTTTCTAGATAACAGCAAACTATGGTTTGGCACTGAACAGTCCTTGGGTTTAGCTTATCCATAAAATCAAGCTGTCCAAGAGAAATCAAAGATATGATAAGAGAGGTCAAGAGAACATACAATCCACTTCAGTTACTCCAAAGCAAGATTGGCTATATAATCTGCATTCCTAGAAATATAATTTTAACTTTTTTAAAAAAAATATAGATACAATATGTGGGATTTTTCTTCCTATAATTATTTTTCCTGATAATCACATTGACAACTTGAATCAGCTTTGCTCTACACTTTTGTTTTGTATTTTGTTGATAAAGGGTATATTTCTGCCTATATGTAAATGCAACGAGACAGCTAGTTTGGTCTTATAGTTAAGACTCCAGGCTAAAAACCAGGGGACTGTAAATTATAGACATGGATTAGATATATAGGCCAGCTGGATAACTTTGGCCCCCAAAATTAGACTAGGGCAATAAGCTAGTCAGTCTATTCCTGTTGACCAATCAGTCAATATAATGACTAATTTTATCCTTACCTCTGGGAAGATATATAAATCAGGAGTACAATGAATTTCTTAGCAACTTTGGAATGCTAAAGCATTCAAAAGCACCTTGAGATATTGTTACCATATCTATTCCAGAAGTTCAAACAAATGTAAATCAAGCTTAAACAAATATAAGCATCAATAAATTAAACTAATAAGGAATTAAAATGGTTGATAAATGCAGATTATATAAGGAATAAGAATTCCTATACAGCCAGATGAAACATTTATTAGGGGGTCTAGGCAGTCCTGAAGCCTCAATGAAGTGAATTCACGCCACACTAAGTCATAAATATTGACTTCCATGATTTTTTAAATTGGTATACCTTAGGCCAGTGATTTTTTTTCCTTGGATGCCAAAGAGTGTGTGTGCGTGCTATCATGCATGTGTGAGTGCCCACACCCATAATTCAATGCTGGGGGCAAAAACAGCTTCCCCTGGCACCCTGGAGGCCCTCTGGTGGCTGGAAAGAGTCTGTTTCCCAACTTCTGGTGGGCCCAGTAGGCTTGTGTTTTGCCTTCCCCAGGCTCCAAAGGCTTTCCTGGAGCTGGGGGTGGGTAAAAACACCTTCCCCCATTCCCCCAGAGGATCTCTGGAAGCTAAAAATGCCCTCCTTAAGCCTCTATGTCAGCCAAAAATCCGCTAGCTGGCACACACATGCACATTGGAGCTGAGCTAGGGCAACAGCTCATGTTCCAATGGATATGGTTCTGCGTGCCACCTGTGCCACCTGTCTTAAGTGATAAGGCTATCACTGCCTTATGCTGTTATGTGTGCTGTATACTGGTTAGTCTCATATATATGAGACTAACCAGAGGGCGATCCATAGTTTGTTGTAGGTTTGTTTATGAAAATATTGTCTGGTTAATTACAACTGGAAGTATTCTGCAAAGTTGATTATATTTCTATCCCAACTATGCCTTGAAGGAAACTGGGATATTAATGTAATAATTAATCTAAGTTTTTTTAATATATTAATTCTATGTTCTGGGGTGCTGTAGGAGAAATAAATTAAACTTTTAAATTGAAACAGTAATAAAAAGTATTATTGTTGACATAATATTTTTTCCTGAACAAGCTCAGGTAACTTATAACACAATAATAAAAGAGCCTGTTTGGTGCAGTGATTAAAGCACCAGTCTAGAAATTGGGAGAAGCATATTAAGCATGAAGCCATCTGGGTGAGGTTTGGCCAGTCAGTTTCTCTCTCAATTCCCAGGAAGCAGGCAATGCCAAACCACTTCTGAAAATCTTGCCAAGAAAATTGCAAGAACTAATCCAGGCAGTCACCGTGATCAATACTGACTTGCCTACACAACAGTGATGGTTTGTAAATGATTTCGCTACCAGTTCGCACACATAGAAGCTTCTGTGCCTGCCCAGAAGAATCTCGGGCAGGTGGGAGAAGCCTCCCGCTGCCAGTGCTACCGATTCTAAAAATCAGTTTGAACTGGGAGCAACCCACCGCTGCTACACACACATACAATAAATAAAATTCCAATATTGGGCTTTTAATTTTCATTATTATCCAAATTGCTTATTATTACATCCACATTTTTTGTCTCTCCAGGCACACATCGGTGTTTTACTCTTGGTTGCCATATTCCTGTAATGTGGCTTGGCTGAGAATGAAAGAGTTCTACAGCTGAGTAAGGATGTGAATCTGGCTCTCTCTGATTCCCAGCACAATGGAAGAGAATTTTATTCTGTTTATTCCAAGTGTGATTGGACGCACAAGGAATTTGTCCCAGTGCATATGCTCTCAGAGTACATAAAAGATAAGTTCGTCAAGAATCATAAGGTACAACACTTAATGATAGTTCGGGTAGAAATAAGCAATAAAATCATATTAGGAACCAGTCAATACAAATTGTAAGGATACAAGCAATGAAATTACAGTCATTCAATCATTTGTGGTAGGAGATGGGTGATAGAAACAATGAGAAGACTGATAGTAATAGTAATGCAGCCTTAGTAAATAGTTTGACAGTGTTGAGGGAATTACAGTGGTACCTCATCATACGAACTTAATTGGTTCCAGGAGGAGGTTCGTAAGGTGAAAAGTTCGTAAGATGAAACAATGTTTCCCATAGGAATCAATGTAAAAGCAAATAATGCGTGCAAATCCTTCAGGAAAATCCCAAACTTTAGAAGGGAGGCAAACAGAGGGCAGGGAGGAGCAGCTAAAGGGGGCGGGTGGAAGAAGCAAGGCTAGGCTAAAGGGTGAGTGGGAAGGAAGAAAGGCAAGGGGGCGCCCCTCCCTTTTCTTTCTTCAAAAGACACCGTTTCAGTGCCTTTGCAAGCACGTTGTTCTCTGCAAAATCTTTCCTCCAAGCTGCCCCTCCCTTTTCTTTCTTAAAAAGACACCGTTTCAGTGCCTTTGCAAGCACGTTGTTCTCTGCAAAATCTTTCCTCCAAGCTGCCCCTCCCTTTTCTTTCTTCAAAAGACACCCTTTCAGTGCCTCTGCAAGCACTCTGTTCTTTGCAAAGTCTTTCCCCCTCCAAGCTGCCCCTCCCTTTTCTTTCTTCAAAAGACACCCTTTCAGTGCCTCTGCAAGCACTCTGTTCTCCTACTTTTTTAAATGCAAACTCTTTCCCCCTCCAAGCCGCCCCTCCCTTTTCTTTCTTCAAAAAAGGGGGGGGAAGAAACCCCTTCATTCCAGCAGCAGCTGCTTGGGTTCATAAGGTGAAAATAGTTCGGAAGAAGAGACAAAAAAATCTTAAACACCAGGTTCGTATGTTGAAAAGTTCGTTAGAAGAGGCGTTCATAAGATGAGGTACCACTGTATTTGTTTAGCAGAGTGATGGCGTTCGGGGGGAAAACTGTTCTTGTGACCAGTTGTTCTGGTGTGCAGTGCTCCATACTGTCATTTTGAGGGTAGGAGTTGAAGCAGTTTGTGTCCAGAATGTGAGGGATCTGTAAATATTTTCACAACCCTCTTTTTGACTCGTGCAGTATTTGTTTTTTTGACTTCTATGCTGCCCTTCGCAAGCGACTCAGGGCGGTGACTATATAGGTTCTCAGTGTCCATCTTATTATTTTTAAAGAAGCAGGATTAGAAAGGCAAACCCTTCCAAGAATTGCAGTGGACAAGTGGTTTAATAGCGTAACCATTTTATTTCACCACTGAAAGTCTAAATAGCAAATAAGAGATAAAGCAGTCTATGACCCACTTAACCATTTTACATGTCTCTGGAGGAAGTAATGCTGATATTTCAGGCTTGTTTCATCTCTGTTTTTTATTAGCAAGCAGATGAAATCTGATACTTAATCACACCACTGAAAGGGCAACTTCTTTAAAAATGTAAAGGAAATGCATCCATTAAGCTAAACCTTGGAAGAAGGTTGCTGTATGCATTGTTTCCTGACATGGTTTCAAAGGCAGCATTGCCATTCAATTTGTTTGAAAATTTTTAGTTCAGTTTAAGATCAGTGGCCAAATTTTCAATCTCATAAGTGCCTACTAATGAGTAGATGCTTTTAGATAGGGGCAATCAACCTAGAGATTTTGTAAAAAACAGAGCAGCCTATTTTCTATGATGGGGAGGGAAAGGACTATGTTTTAGTCTTTGAGGACCGAAGGAAGTGTGGCTCTGGGTTTTCAAACTTTTTCAGACAATGTAACTTCTTGTAAAGTTGTACTTTACAATATATATATATAAGATATATATATATATATATATATATATATATATATATATATATATATATAAAGTACAACTTGATACATACACACACACACACACACACACACACACATATATATATATATATATATATATATATATATATATATATACAGTGTTCCCTCGATTTTCACGGGTTCGAATTTTGCGAAAAGTCTATACCACGGTTTTTCAAAAATATTAATTAAAAAAATACTTTGCGGGTTTTTTCCCTATACCATGGTTTTTCCCGCCTGATGACGTCATATGTCATCGGCAAACTTTCATCTGACTTTAATAAATATTTTTTTAAATAAACTTTAATAAATAAACATGGTGAGTAGTGATCTAAATGGTTGCTAAGGGAATGGGAAATTGCACTTTAGGGGTTTAAAGTGTTAAGGGAAGGCTTGTGATACTGTTCATAGCCAAAAATAGTGTATTTACTTCCGCATCTCTACTTCGCGGAAATTCGACTTTCGCGGGCAGTCTCGGAACGCATCCCCCGCTGAAATCAAGGGAACACTGTGTGTGTGTGTGTGTGTGTGTGTGTATATATATATATATATATATTCTGGAAACACTAATCAAGGGGGGAAACTCTAATGACATAAAATTGGCTGTGTACCAACGAGCTTTTTTATAAAAAAAAAACCATAGAAGACCATCAAACTTTAACACAGAAGTTTTCAAATTTAGCAACTTTAAAATTTATGGAATTCAAATCACAAAATTCTCCATTCTGGGAGAATTCTGGGAGTTCAAGTCTATAAGTCTTAAAGTTGCCATGTTTCGGGAATCCTGTGTTTAGCAGAACCCTAGTGTTTTGTGAAACTCAATTTGTAAATTGTGACATTGTCCAGAGAATAGGGGGGGAAATTGTACTTTAAAAAATGTTTTAAAAAAACGTTAAAGAAAGACTTTAAGATCATGGAAGGAAATATACAGGGCAATTTATTGGGTCATCTGGCATGATATATAAACTTCCCAATTTCAATGTATGCTTACAAAATTATAACCACAAACTGTAATAAAATAGTATTAAACAAAGGCAAAACAAAACTCTTAAAAGCCGATGAAAAATGATACACCTAGCTACCCTCCCCAGGTAGAAAAAGAAAAACAAATGGGTCAGAGACAAATCTTTGCACAATCAGCTGGGCCACATGAAGGGCAGAGTACAAAATGCAAGACAGTGTCTGCAATTCTGTAATTAAATACTAGGCTTTCTATATGGGCAAAAAAGGTTGGTCTATCATAGGATCATTGCTGCAGCCCTGCAAACACTCCTAAATAACATTACATTATTTCTATGGTGGGACCTCTGTGAAATAACCTTTGGGGGGGGAAATCTGAAAAATATGCCATGGTAACCACCAGTTTCTTACTGAATTATAGTGGCATGATGGTGGGGAGATCTCAGCATGTATATGATCCAAAAGCTGCCAAAATTTATTTTAAAATTGAGGACCTTCAATTCAAAACTTTCTGAAATCTATTACAGTACAAATTAACCACTTGATTTTCAAACATATTGATTCACTAAAAGAGAAACAAAGATGTATTTCATTTTGCCCTGAAATAAATGGGATTTAAAGTGCTCCAGCAAAAAAAAAAAAGTTTATAAACTTTTGCAGAGTTTCATATGATGGCAGAAGGCCAATATTCCCCAAAGAGTCAGGCTTTTGGAGAAAAGGAGAAAGAAATCTGGAGAAGATTCTTGTTGGTAATTTTGGCAGTTGCAGTCCCAACACTTCAGAAAAACACAGGTTAGAGAATGTAACATAAGACATTTTGTACGTGAGGGCAAATTACAAACATATACTAAAAAGCATTTGTAGACTGGTCAACTAAAGTGAAATGATAGTAAAGGTTTAATAAGAACTGGTCTGATTGAAATAAATATACTTTATGTAGGACTTCATGAAAATAAATGATTAGTGCCTTCTCTTTTTGCAGAGACATGGCCAAAGGAAGTCTCTGTAGCCTAAAAGGCGGGGGGGGGGGGGGGGGAGAGATAAATTTTATAATGGGTTGCTTCCAAAATCCAACACTGTCATTTGTAATGGATGTACCTTATACCTCGTCCACTTTATCTACTTATATAGATCAAATGGTTCATTCAAAATGTTGTTGCCATTTCAACTCTTTTATTTGCAAGAATGCCAAAAGTATCTAAATCATAAAATGATTCCAACTTTAAAAACAGCACTGATGCTATGTTAAAGTACTTTGTCCACAGCTCCTTCATTAGTGCCCATGGATCCATTTCTGAATAGATGGATAAACATATAGTTTTAAACTGCTATTCATATACAGTGATACCTCGTCTTACAAACGCCTCATCATACAAACTTTTTGAGATACAAACCCAGGGTTTAAGATTTTTTTGCCTCTTCTTACAAACTATTTTCACCTTACAAACCCACCGCCGCCGCTTGGATGCCCTGCCTCCAGACTTCCGTTGCCAGCGAAGCACCTGTTTTTGCGCTGCTGGGATTCCCCTGAGGCTACCCTCCATGGGAAACCCCACCTCCAGACTTCCATGTTTTTGTGATGCTGCAGGGGAATCCCAGCAGGTGAAACCCAGCAGCGCAAAATAGGCGCTTCGCTGGCAATGGAAGTCCGGAGGTGGGGTTTCCCATGGAGGGGAGCCTCAGGGCAATCCCAGCAGCACATAAAATGGGCACTTCGGCTGGCAAAAGGGGTGAATTTTGGGCTTGCACGCATTAATCGCTTTTCCATTGATTCCTATGGGAAACATTGTTTCATCTTACAAACTTTTCACCTTAAGAACCTCATCCCGGAACCAATTAAGTTTGTAAGACGAGGTATCACTGTACATTGAAAACCTACAATATCTATGTGTGATAAGGAGGGAAATATGCCATCTCAAACATCCCACATGTACATATTCCACCTGCCACTCAAAGTATTGTTACTCATTTTGTGGACACATATTGGATCCAATATTGATATACTAAGGATAAAATAGTCTTTAAGCCTTCCCACTTTCTTCACTGTGGTTCTATATACTGTACTGGAACTATCTTTAAGAACAGACCTGTAGCACCATCTTTTAAAACTGTTTTTCAATTGTTCCTTAACCCCCCTTTTAAGCTTTTTTAATTTCTTAAATGATTTCCTTCAAATTAATAGCAATAGCACTTAGACACATATCTATTCGCAGTGCTTTACAGCCCTCTGTAAGTGGTTTACAGAGTCAGCATATTGCCCCTAACAATCTAGGTTCTCATTTTACTGATCTTGCAAGGATGAGAAAAATCAAACTGCTAGCAGTTGGCAGAATTAGCATGCAATAATGCATTCTAATCACTATGACACCACGGCCCTAAAAATTAAACCAAGAATAGCTTAAATAATCATGGTCAACCTTTTCTCCTGAAGTCTCTCATCTTTTTTATGCCTTGGGGAAAGGACCTAAGATCCAAGACTTAAACTTTGATTGCATTAGGTTATCAAACTTAGCTATAGTTTGTCTTAAAAGCAAAACAGCCGAATGCTAAAATATACTGCTCAGACTATACCTGATGGCTCTTTCCACAAGGAAGTGCAGTTAAAACCCTGCTTAGGCCTTTATTTTTCTTTAGCATATCCTGGAAATTGGGATTGAGGAACAAACCAGAGAAAGAACCGTGTAGTCTGATTATATATGGATACTGTTGAAGTTTAAATCCAAAATTGGAAGGGGGAAAATTGCAGGCAGGAGCAAAGTGTATGTGTTAATTATATATCTGTCATCTTCCCCTCAATTGGGCATTTCACTCATTTGAGATATAAATAAATGGGGCATTTTCTTTTATTGATTCTCTTGCGTTTGCCATCTACAATCCAAAAGCTTCATAATGTTAGATACCAAATAATTTAGGAGAAAACATGTAAGTTAACAAGAAGATTTAAACACACAGTTAAGAACAAGACAAAAAGAAATCATTATTTTTCTTCTCAAAAACAGCATGTTGAATTACAAATCTGTTCCTTACCTTGGCAAAATTCAAAGTTCCCTTTCTTCCGGCAGTCACCTATTACTAAACTCAGTGTTCTCCAAGTGTTTCTTTTGACAGATATCATTTTCCACCAATCTTCCTGCTAATTTCCTCTCTCCTTTTCTGACTGGGACAGCTATTACGTTCACCAGCCCAGTGATCAATCTTTTCTATTGACAACAACAAAAGGGGAAAAAACAAAAACGCACATATCACAGCCAGTCTGAAGCACAAAGGCCTTCTCTTTACATGTTAATACTAGACTCTTTAAAAAAAAAAAAGTCATAATCCTAAAGGCAATATTTCACATTGTATTTCCAATCTGAACCCAATACAATAGTAAATGTTTAAATCTGTAGGAAAATGCAAAAAATTCTGAATGAGTAATAAAGTCAACTACCCTGTTTCCTCGATAGTAAGACACCCCCGATTGTAAGACGTATCGGGGGTTTCAGGGGGGTTGGCTAATATAAGCCGTACCCCGAAAGTAAGACATATGTCTTACTTTCGGGGAAACACGGGGGTATTGCCGGGGGTGAGCCCGATGATGTCGCTTCCAAGCTCCCCGCGCGCCCCTCGCCTTCGCCTCGCCGCCACCGCCTCTTCCCCGGCTTGGCAAAGCGAAGGACGGCGCTGGTCCGAAGCGAGCCCAGCGGGCGGCGGCTTGCAGCGAAGGCGCTCGTCCCAGCAACCGAGTCCTGCCGAGGCTCGGCTGCAAGCGGCCAGCGAGGCCGACCAGCTCCGAGGCGAGCGGCCGGAGCTGCGCCCTCCTTCGCCCGCCTCCTTTCCAGCAGGCAGATGGGGCTGCCCAACTACGCAGAGCGGCTCCTCCTCTCCAGACACACGCTTCCCCGACACGCGTCTGTGGCTCCACGCGTGCACGCCGCTTGGAGCCCTGAGGTTGAACTTGGAAAAGGGCTCACGAGGCTCCTGTCCCGCGGCTGCCCTTCTGGACTCTGGGGAGATGCCTTCGGGAATGCGACCCTTTCAATTTTTTTCCAATGTAAGACATACCCCGAAAGTAAGACGTAGTGGGGCTTTTGGGGGTAAAAAGAAAGTAAGACACTGTCTTACTTTCGGGGAAACACGGTATATATAGCTATGAACTATGAACTCCTTCGGTTTGATAATTTAGATCCAGATTCCAGCCACTGCTGTAACAATATATTACTAATGAGGCATATTTTATATCGCCACAGTGATAGCTGGATTACGCTTCAAATTACTAATCTGGATGACCTCCAAGTTTTAAGTGAAATCAACTGTTTATAGAAAAACCAAGGCAACCGCTACATCCTGGTTCAGGCTCAATTATCTACTCAGCTTTCCAAAAGTCCAGATTAGATGAAATTTTCTTTATCAGTGGTTACCTGGTCCTTTTTAATTTCGGTGCAGACAGCAGGGACTAAATCTGAAGCTTTGGGGATTCATGTCGTGGACTCTGGTGTTGACATCATCTCCTGCAAAATTATATATTAGATTTGGATTTCCAAATCAAATCTAGTTCTCCAACCACCTAAAAGGTAGTAAATTTGTTCCTTCGGCTAATATTTTAATTGGTTTCAGTGATATAAGTGAAATGCAGTAAATCATGTTGGGTACTATTGGAAATATATTCTTCAGCCCAGCAACCTGCCATACTAATATCTCTTTGATTAAAAACGTGTATGATAGCCCAATAATTTCAATTTGTGCAGCGTCAAGAAAGGGGCTGCCCCCCAGATAACTGCTTGTTCTCACACTGCCTCTTTGCAATCAGGATCTGCTGCAACTAAAACACGAGATTTGAAATTGTTGATAAATCCCAAGTACCAAGGTAGCAACACAGCAGAATTATCTGTTTCAGAAGATCTCTGCATGAAGCTTCTTCCTTTACAAATGTTAAGCAAATACAAAGGGATTAAGTATCTCTTAATATACAGTAATTCTAATTCCACTTGTGTGGAGAACTCTTAGCAAGATGTCTTTAAGATTATGCTCTTATCTTAGTAACACCTTAAAGTTTCTGTAAGAACTTCTGCACCAGAGACAAATTTCTTATGTGACTAACCACACTTGGCCAAATAAAGCTATTTTATTCTGTAACTATTTTGTTTTCTTTTTAACTTTGTTTTAGGGATTTATTTTTTAGTTTGTACAATAACAAAAAAAATAGCTGCGTCCCTATGTTTTTAAAAACTGCCTCTGTTAACTATAGTGATTTTTTTCTGATGTTATGCCCCTTAGTACTACTAGTCAAAGGTTGCATATATTGTATGAACAAAGTGATATCTACAGTGGGTTATAAACAGTCACTTTGTGTGGATAGAATCTCATTTACTAACTCTATTATCATCAGCTAGGGATATATTCTTACCAGAAACTCTAGGTGAGTTTCATAAAGATAGGTGATCAGTTTAGGCAGCTTCCTAGAATTCTACATATTATTTCAATGCTAAAAGCCTTTAGAGTTTGATTTAAAACCCTGCATAAAGGTTTACATGTTTGGAATTCCCTACAAAACGTCTTAATGAGTAAACTGCAAGAAAGACAGAGAGACAGAGAAAGAGAGAGAGAGAGAAAGAGAGAGAGAGAGAAAGAGAGAGAGAGATAAAGACACACACACAGAGAGAAAGACACAGAGCGAGACAGAAAGACTGAGAGAGAGAGAGTGAGAAAGAAAGGAAATTCTTCAAGGGCATACTAAACAAAAATTGAAAAATAATATTAAACTAAGCAGATGCAACAGGTTTGTTCAACATACTTCAAGTGAATTATCTCAGAGACAATTACAATCAGCTCAGACTGGGAAATGGACTACCATAAATTCTCCAAGGATTGCCAATGAAGTCACCAAGGTTCAACCAGACTATGAAGGAAACTTTTTTTTCTTTTGGGAGAAATGGAAATATAAAACCTGAACCTTTTCTCTGTTTCATTTGCTTTATTTCTGCATTTTCCTAATGTAATTTATCAATACCCTTTTGGCTTTGCAAAACATCAAGGTAACATGATGTTACAGAAAGCATCTGTCTGTCTGTGTAATGTTATCACACAGCCAGTTTGGTGTAGTGGTTAAAACAACCGGATAGAAACCAGGAGAGGAGGATGGCTGTCTCATCTTGCCTTAAGCACAAAGCCCATGGGTGATCCTTAGCCAGACTCTCAATCCTAGGAAGAAAGGAATGGCAAACCACTTCTGAAAATACTGCCAAGAAAACTGCACAAACTTGTTCAGGCAGTCAACCAGGAGCCAAAAATGATTCAAAAATTTGTGTATAGCCCCCTACACACAGACAGTATAAGCAAGCCACTCCTAGTTGTGAGAACTTCCAGTTGTATTTCATCAAACTGAAATGTAGCGCTGCCGCTGTTTGAAAAGGCAATTGGTCTTGGCTCTGTAGCCAACACAGAGGACAAGAAAAAAGAAATTAAAAATTGAGAAGGAAGGTGGGAAGAAAAGAATTCCAGGAACCACAATTTCTTTGTGCCCCCTCCTCTTATTTTTGATAAAAATAAAAATGTGTCTTGTTGAAAAATTTGCAGGCAAAAAAGGGAGAAATCCAATTTACCACCAGATTCTGTCATCTCATGTTTAGTAAGGGAGAGATTGCATAAAAGTGAAAAAACTGGAGTCAGAGGCACCTACCCACCCCCAGTATGTCCATGTGTGGCTATATGTGGGTGCATGTATGCATGGGTACATCCGCGGACGTGTAAAAAAAATCTTGGCAATTGAAAAATCAATCCATTCACTTTCTTAGAAATCATTTGGCACAGATTACACTCTGGCCTAAAATGAGATGTTTTCCAGGTTTTTCATTAAAAAAAATAACCTTTTATATTTAAAAAAAATAACTATACATTCGTATAACATTTTAAAAGTTCTTTTATTAAACTAAAAGGCAGCATGTTTTACCTAAGTAATATTTGTCAGCTACAAAGCCATCTTCTTAAGTGATGCAACCTGAGATGAATAATGTTTAAGCTTTGGGATATCTTAAAGCATTATTTTGAATAAGATAATTTATTTTATGCAATAATTATCATTTGACTAATAGGTGCCACAGATCTGTTTAATGCAAGAGAATGGACTAGCAGATGGCATATTATAAAAATTATGCAAAATCAATATCAAAATAGTATTCTAAGGTCCAAAGCAGAATATAAAGGATATTTATTTAATTATACTGATTCATGCAAATTACAAAATAAATCTTACAGATATTTACAAATATTTGAAAACAGACAGTTTTAAAGGAACATAATTTCTCTACATCTTTGCAAGTTTACTAAACAAAACATTTAATGTTTTATATAGCTATATTTACTTATCTATTCAAAATTTATCCCATTTTTTCATTCCTTGAATACCTATGTTTTTTTAAAAAAAATACAAAGTAAAAGAATTAATTATATAGAGGATACAGAAAACTAAAGTACTAAAATTGTTTAAATGATACACAGATACTATTTGCAAAGAGCAATAGCAATAGCACATATACTGCTTCACAGTGCTTTATATTATTGCCCTCTGTAAGCTGTTTATAGAGACAGCATATTGCTGCCAACAATCTAGGTCCTCATCTTACTGATCCCAGAAGGCTGGAAGGCTGAGTCAATCTTGAGCCTGGTGAGATTCGAACTGCCAAATTGCAGACAGCCAGCATTCAGCAGAAATAGCCTGCAGTACTGCATTCTAACCACTGCGCCACTGCAGTTCTGATACGGTCCATTAGAGGTGGACTTCAATTTACAACTAGTCACTTAGCGATCATTGAAAGTTACAATGGATCTACCTGGGAGTTGCTTATAAACTAAATTTAATATTCCAAGGTTGATGGCTTCCTGTAGTTACATGACCACATCTCAGGGATTGACATTTGGGCCACATTGATAGTCATTTGCAGTGTCCTACAGTCATATGACTTGTTTTATGATGGCCACGGAGAGGGGCGGCATACAAATCTAATAAATAATAATAATAATAATAATAATAATAATAATAATAATAATAATAATACTTTTGATATAGAACCATGGGCCAGTTCAATATGTAACCCTGGTGTTTGGTTTACAACCACTTGCAAAAATATAAAATCTGGTCAATAACACGGATGACCAAATTTACAACTTTCATGAGTTACAATACAACCTGATTGGCAGGCTACATTTCAGTCATAACACTCCTACTTACAAACATATTCCTACTGCACAACCACAGTTCAAGCCACAGTTATTTTATTAATTACTGAATTTGCATCCTGTCTTTTTATCAAGAAAAAGTACAGTATTCTAAACATCTATATCAAGAACATGTTGACAGTTCAATAGCACCGATCTTTTACATCTGTGTAAGGTTGAGGCACATGTCATTCAAGTACCCTCCCTATAAGTCTACCTGGAGAAAGTTCTATTAAATTTAACTGGTTTTACTCTCTGCAAATGGGTATATTGCAACTTAAGTATTCTTTTTATGAATTAGCTCTGCCCTCTAAAGTAAAGCTAAAATATCATTTTAAATGATAGTCATAGTAGCAGCGGTGATAACTGTAATAATTTCAAAATATAATTTGAATGTCTATATGTTTCTATCTTTCTATTACATATAAAAATGAAACAAGCGAGGAGACAATAAACTATTTTTATTACTTAATGTGCAATCTTGAAACTAAAACGTCTGGACCAATTTAAAATCTAGCCCAAAAGGATTTTAAACTTTAACAATTTGTATTTTTACTTAAGAATATTATTCAAAAAGCTCATCATGTTGCATAACCATGGAAATGCTGAAAACATACATTTCCAAACAAATATTACTTTTTCTCAATGGTATGAAGTAATTAAAGCCATATGTGTAAATCTGTGATCCGTGCAGTAGTTCAAGCTGCAACTAATAGAAAATACAGAGAATGAACTCTGCCATATAAAAGATTCTTGTTACAGAAATATAATGTGAAAACCAGATGCAGACAGAAACCCTTAATCACAGATGGGAATGTAATCACTGGCATGCAGAATATTTTTGGATCAATCTTAACCATATGCGAAATGTATTTATTTGTCACAGAATGCAATAAGGAGAGAATGCCTTCTATTTGAAATCAGTTAACCTTAGAGTAAGAATACTTTTATCTTATTCCCTCCACTCCATTGTAAGATATTCAGCCAAGCTAAGGTTTTAAGACCAGGGGTTGCTGGGCCTGCCCAATCATTCTTACATCAGTTTATCTTTCAAAGTATTTAAGAGGATGTTACGTTGAAATCAACATAAAAGAAAATCAAATGCAGTTACCAATTTCTGCATTGCTTACTTACTGTCAGGAATCCCTTCATCACCAAAGCATACACATGATTGTATTACCATTGGAAAAGAGAAAGCAATTTGTTCAGCAACAGCAAATCACATGAGAAATGCAGACGCCGGATAGATTGCTCGCGAGCCAAAACTGCTGGCACATAGTTAGCAAAATTTTCATATCTCTTTCTTTTAACCTAAGAAGGCCAAAAATTATACTAGGAGGACTGTCCATCATTAGTCATTTGTCAGTGTTGTCATTCCAACCGTATCAGATCGAGTATTATTGAGTAAAGAAAGAAAAAATAAATACAGCTGTTGAATATTGCAAAAAACCTTAGTCCCATGAATGTGCACCTTTGATTTGCATTCTGATATCTAATTTTGATAAATTGTCCTATTTATAAATATTAATTTTATTCTCTTTTCTGGAATAGCTGTTAGGAAATTTCAGGATTTTACTTTAATCATCTATAGCAGTGGTTCTCAACCTGAGGGTCGGGACCTCCTTGGGGGTCAAACGGCCCTTTCACATGGGTCGCCTAAGACCAAGGGAAAAGACAAATTTATGCTTAGCTACTATTCTGGCGCATTGGAACATATTTTTAAAATCCAACCAATCAGGTGCTTACAGTGGGAGTGTCCCTCTGACCTTCCTGCCAATCAGCTTCAAGCTTTGTTGGGAGGATTGCCGCAAGACTTATGGTTGGGGGTCACCACAACAGGAGGAACTGTATTAAGGGGTCGCAGCATTGGAAAGGTAATAACCACGCTTATTTTTTTTAACTTGCATTCTGGAAGATGGTTGGTCTTAACTAGAAATAGTCCTTGTTTAGTGACCGTTCCCACTTACAATGGTGATGAAAAAGTAATACCTCACATTTACAGTTTTTCCAATGACGCCTCACATTTGCAATTTTCAGTTGTAAAGCGAAGAGAAGTTGAAGTAAAACTGTAAGCACAGTTTCACTTAGCAATCATTTCGCTTAAGGGTTGAGTTGTAGACCCAAGTGTGATTGCTAAATGAGGGCTACTTGTACAATTCAGTTAAACAGGCCAATACTGATCCAAATTTGGAGGAAAAAATTATTTATTATATATAATACATTAACTTTAAGGATTCCGTTTTTATACTTGGCTACTGAACCGTATAGTTACTGCTTTCTCTCCAGTATATATGGAGGGAAACATCCAATTCTTGATCATGTGATATATACAGAATGCTGGGACAATAAATTATATATTCAATAGAATGTACAATTGACTATCAATATCTGCCTGTACAACATTACTTAAGGGATGTTCACCTGTTCAATGCTAATGCAGTTAACCATATTTAACATTATGGAACTAGAGCCAAATTGGACAGATATTGGCAAAATGTACTATACAAAGCAAAGGAGAAACAATTGAATAACATAAATAGAAGTAAAAATTATCAGCTTGATCTGTATATAATATGTATAATAAAATTGATATGTATATCAATTTTATTATTTTTCTACAGATACAATATACAGTACAGGTGGCATATTTGTAAAATGCCAGCAAGTATGCACCAACTGATACTCAATTGTTAACAGTGTTCCCTCGATTTTCGCGGGGGATGTGTTCCAAGACCACCCGCAAAAGTCGAATTTCCGCGAAGTAGAGATGCGGAAGTAAATACACTATTTTTGGCTATGAACAGTATCACAAGCCTTCCCTTAACACTTTAAACCCCTAAATTGCAATTTTCCATTTCCTTAGCAACCATTGGATTATTACTCACCATGTTTATTTATTAAAGTTTATTTTTTAAAAATTTATTAAAGGCAGACGATAGTTTTGCAATGACATATGACATCATCGGGCGGGAAAAACTGTGGTATAGGGGAAAAATATTAATTTTTTTAATTAATATTTTTGAAAAACCATGGTATAGACATTTCGCAAAGTTTAAACCCGCGAAAATCGAGGGAACACTGTATTTCTGAGCAAATATTATTAGAAGCAAATGGTCATAAACCTGTTAGGAACAGTAAGAATATTCCTAAATTAGGCACTCCTAGTTGGGATACATGTGTATGGCCTTCATCTAACTTGTGTTCTTGATTTTGTTGCATTTTCAATTTTTTGTCAAGAAAAGTTGTTAAATCTTTCCCCTATTACAGATGGTTTCATTTTTTATTGTTTCAGTAGGTTATTGTGTATCTTTTTAGCATGTCAACCTCAAATCAAAAGCTTTGGCAAAAAGAATCCCTCTTGAACTTTCTTATCCACAACACTTTTTAAAAAACTGTATTCAGCGTGATTTTCCAAAAGAGAAATTCAAAATCTAAAGTCCTGTTTGAAGCTATGGGCTGTAGTCTGGAGATCCACAGCCTCCCAAATTTCAAGAAACTGCAGTAGATTGCAAATTGCTTTCATGATGGACAATTAAAGTATAAACGTGATAACATCTGCAATACAATGCGTACATCAGAAAGTATTCACTGGGGGGGGGGGGTTTCCCACAAAACTAACTGCAACAATTTATTTCCCACCATATAAATAAATGGATGCCATCCATGTATAGTAAAGAAAGTAGGAAATTCAAAAACAGCAAGAAATATTTAATTCTGATTACCAGCAATCAGGAACAAGAATAGCACATTTTTTAAAATGTGAAATCTGTTTTTCAAAATATTACCTGGCCATCACATAGACATAATGAGTTGATGGACTAAAGAAGTTACTATAATCTTATCACAGAGAGCTTTTTATTCCTTCCTTTTAAATGGTATCACGAGAAGATATTATAAAAGTAGTGCAGGAAGTAAAAAAAACCCAAAGCACAATGCTTACTACAAAATTAAACATTTGTAGAAACATAGAAGACTGACGGCAGAAAAAGACCTCATGATCCATCTACTCTGCCCTTATACTATTTTTTGTATTTTATCTTAGGATGGATATATGTTTATCCCAGGCATGTTTAAATTCAGTTACTGTGGATTTACCAACCACATCTGCTGGAAGTTTGTTCCAAGGATCTACTACTCTTTCAGTAAAATAATATTTTCTCATGTTGCTTTTGATCTTTCCCCCAAATAACTTCAGATTGTGTTCCCTTGTTCTTGTGTTCACTTTCCTATTAAAAACACTTCCCTCCTAAACCTTATTTAACCTTTTGCCAAAGTATGCCAAAGTCAGCTCAAATTTACATAACCTTGAAAGAAACGAAGGAATCAGTGAAGAGCTATCAAAAATTTTACTACCACACTGTGGGCGTGGCTTATGCAGGACGCCCCGCATTTTCTTTCAACATCTTTCAGTGCAAATTGGGTGCCCTGGGGTGGAGCTCCATTTTCACTATCTCACTGCGTTTCCCCCCACCGTCCGGGCAGTAGCCCACCCCTGGAAGAGATGTACCAACTTTGTTTTAACTACATACCTGTTCCCTAGGAGTTTTTCCCCCTTAGTCATTTGAGAATGTAATAGATCTGATAGGGAGAATGAAACATACAATTTGTATTTATCAAGGAGAAATAGATAATTGACATTTAAAAATGTCTCCTTCAAAGAGATTTGTCTCATAGAATGAAAGGAAGAAAAGATTTTGGCTCTTGCTAGTTTTCTATTTATGAAATAAATGTCTAGTCCCTCCTTCTTTTGAAAAAAAAACCAGGGCAGCATATATGGTTCTTTCTCTATTTCATTTTATTTTCACAACAACCATGTGAATAAATAGGGTAGCCTTCAGTGAAAGATTTAGATTGGGCCAAGGTCACCCAGTTCACTTCATAGCCAGAATAAAAATCTGGGTCTAGGATGCTCAGAACTAGTTTGTCATTCTACACGAGCATACAGTCAGTGAAGGGCTACCAAAATTTTTACTACCACACTGTGGACATAGCTTGTGCAGGAATCCTTGCATTTTAACATCTTTCAGTGCAAATTGGGTGCTCTGGGGTAGAGCTCCATTTTCGCTACCCCACTGCGTTCCGCCATGTCCGGGCAGTAGCCCACTCCTGCATACAGTCCTCAGAAGTAATCCCCACTGAGTTAATTTTATCATCTTAGCCCTACCACTATAGTTAATGCATTAAGTTTCAAGATGCATCCTTCTTATTATGTGGTGCTGTACTGTAGTATAATAGAAAACATAGTTCTGTAATTATTAATAGACAGTGATTGGAAAATATTATTTGTTAGTAACGCAGATTACACTAGCACCTTGCTACTGTATTCCAGATTTGAAAATAAAGGAAAGATTTGAAACTTTGAACACTTCCAAGTCAGGAACACCTGAGGTGTTGCTAAATTCACTACGAACAGTGATTCAGCATACATGAGCAATTAGGACATAAAACATCACATTTTTATTTTGATCATCTGGTTTGGAGGACAGCCAACTTTACTCAACCACTACCAGTGGTAATTTAAAGAAAAAAACTGAATATAACAACACAAAAGGATTATAACACTTCCAATAGTTTAGGAATAATTCTAAAAAGGGGAAAAAAGATATTTCTTGCCTCTAGGTATGAATTAATATTTATAAGTGCAGAGAAAAAGCCAAGCTAACAAAGAACAGCTACTGCAAAATGCACTAAATCATTCAACAGCTTGGAGACTCTGCAAAAAATATATATTTTCAAGTTCATTCAAAGAGGCTGTTTTTTCAATGGCCAGAATCCAAAGTTACAGTTACAGAATCAGTGCAGAAGATGAGATTCTAGCTCTAGCATTTTCCCAAATTGAATTCTCAAATGAGTTAGAAGTGAGTTGAACTCAAAGTACTTATGAGAAAGAGCCTCAATTTCTATATTATTCTGGAAAGATGAAAATGGGATTCCAAAAAGCAAAGCAAACAGAAAAAACACTAGGTACCCTTAGTTATTTGAGTATTTTAGTTTTATCTCACTGAAAGATTGTCAGTTTAACACAAAGAAAAAGCTGTGAATTTTTAAACTTGTACAACATCTCCCAGTTAAATCTGCCATTTTTAAGAGATGGAAAAATAATAAACATAGGTCTTTTGCATGTAATACAAAAGTCATTTTGTATTTACGTACATATCTAGCATTGCCTATTACTTTATGATTACATCCTAAAGAGTCAGGTGATTGATAAATCACCATGTTCCAATCTTGTTGATTAATACTTGAAGAAAAATACGGTAAGTGATCCATGTTTAAATATAAAAATAAAAATACATTACAAATAGACCAGAATTTCATAATCAGATAATTCATATCACACTATGAAAACTCTCTACAAATATTTATTCCCCTTTTTTATTCCATCTCCTTTATCTAATATCATAGATGAGGGACAATCCCTAGAGAACAAAGAGAAGACAGAATCAATTATATCCAGTGTCCGGTTTCTTCAGAATGAAGGCATCTGTTCCATGCCAGTGACTTCCACACAGAAGAAAAACATAACTTTGGAGGCATCTGTGTTCATGGTTGACAGTCGCGGATCTTAGGGACTTCTGTAATTGCCCAGCTGCAAACATTATTTGTCTATTGCTACTGCTACTGCAGCTGATCTCTCTCTTTCTCTCTCCTTCTCCCTCCCTGTCTCTCCCTCTCCCTCTCTCTCTCACACACACACATAATTTAGAAAATAAAGTGTATCAATGCAAAATTGATATCCATTGCCTAAACTGCTAGTCTCCCTACTTCATGTACTACAAGTACACTAGGCACATGGTTGAACAAGGATTTCTCTTATTCATCTATGTCACTGACCCACCTCCCATTGTTAAAGTAACCCACAAACAGAATACTTAAACATCACTGTGACCATCTTTCACCGTTATAATCATTAGGAACGTTATTATTCCAAGAATCAGATATTTTTGTTATTTAGGAAAATAATGAAGGTGAGATAACAATAAATATTTTCGTTGTATTGCTCTTCTTTTTCTCATTCAACAAGGCTCTCAACTTCAAAAATCCCAAGGGCTTACACATAAATAATATTTGTAAGAATAGAAGAACATGAATAAAATCTAACTTCTAAGACTGACTAACCTATTTTACCCCAATGATCATCACGTGAAAACAGCAGCTATACAGGAAACCAGTTTATACCAAGCCAGACTAACTAACCTTATTTATTCTCCTTAACAATGGGCCTTGAACATCATAAGCAGCCCACGATTTCTTATTCAAATCTCATTTTAACCTGCCCACCCTGTAAAATGATAATGGTTTTAAATGAATATTCTTCCTTTATGTTTGTTTAAGCATTCATGCATGCTACTAGTGCAATATGCCACAATTGTGTTTATTATGGAATAGGAACACCTCAAAATACAAAGAGCAGCATCGATTGTCCCAAGGGAAAGCAAAGTTACTGAACCTTGGCTCATAAATGCAAGTGTGAGACTTGACAACTAACATCTGCCAATATGTACTGCAACTTTCCCTTATAATTAGGAAGATATATTGGAGAATAAAACTTTAGAAATATTGTTCACAGTGAGGTGATATATAATTCCAAGCAGGCTGATTTTGGTATCTTGAATAATGGTTTAAGAGCCATGTTAGATTTTTTCAAACAAAGGAAACACAATTAAGACAATGGCAATATCTTAACAATAGCTTTGAAATATGTACTGAGGAAACAACAATATTAGGAATGAGAAAGAAAGTGTTTTGATTCATATGTTAATACAAACCATACTCAGTCATGCTTCTCCAAACTAATATGCAAATCTAAAATATTCTACGGTTTTCATATTTTGGGATGGAGTGAATGGATCAAAAATACATGCCAGGATAAACAGCACAAAAATGCATGAGTGAACTGCATATGAAGATTGTAGATATTTTCATGTGGCTTTTTATACTAAAAATCACAAGCTGAATGAAATATTCAACCACAGAAATAGACCTTTTCATCCCTAGATGCTACTGCTGTAGGTAATGCTGTACTGTTTAACTCATGGATCCATTGACTAACAATGCCATTATATGTATCTATAATAAGTCCATTTGTGCATGGTATTACTGTCCTCTATTCATTGTACAACTACTGTTTCTCAGTCAATTTTAATAAATACAATACATTTAAGGTTTATGGAAGAAGTATAGAAGAATAGATTGGCCTTTTATTTGGAAATATGTTTTTTTCACCTGAAGTGTGTATATCTGATAAGTACATATGTCACTTCAAGTCAGCTTAAAAACTAATATACTTAAAAACCTGATAATGCCAGGTTGGAATGATAGGTAGAGATGATAAAGTTAAAACATCTTTTCGGTCATATATTAGTTTTCCCTCTTAAGGACACAATTCCACAACCCAGAATCCTACCGTTATTCTATTCTTTTGAATCTGCTGACACATTTACCTTTTAAGTTTTTATTTAATATAGTCACACTTTTCCCCACAGCAACAGCACTAATTTATGTTTAAAGAGCAAACCCACAATCTGGCACCATTGTTCATAAATGTCTGGCAATGCTATCAAATTTCTGGCAGCTGAGAGACTTAATCGCTTTAACAAACAATTCTACCTGGAAGTCCCTTTAAGCATGCTTTCTTAATCTACTGTAGCATTCTTCCCAAATTTCCTTTGCTGAAGTACTTTTGCATGTTTCTCTGTTTCAATATCAGAGAAAAATCATATTGGAACAAACATTGCTGTCTCTTCTATCCATTCTTCCATATAGCAATTCTATCATCTTAATTCTTTGGAATGCTGTCATTCAATAGCCAGTATGTCTTTGGTTAAGGTCCATCTGAGATGTTTTTAATCAGTTCATTAAACTGCATTTTCTCAGGCCCTAAAGCAAAGATTTTTTTTTACTATGCTACTTTACATTTTAACTGGTTTATTTTAAATGTATCATCCATGCTTTCTATTTATATCATAATGTATCACTCTTGGATACAATCCTTTCATCATGGAGGACAACAAATAACATGGCATCGGACCAGAATACCTTCGGGACCGCCTTCTGCTGCACAAATCCCAGTGACCGATTAGGTCCCACAGAGTTGGCCTTCTCTGGGTCCCATCGACAAAACAATGTCGTCTGGCGGGACCCAGAGGAAGAGTCTTCTCTCTAGTGGCCCCGACCCTCTGGAATCAACTCCTCTCGGAGATCAGGACCGCCCCCACCCTCCTTGCCTTTCACAAACTCCTAAAAACCCACCTTTGCCACCATGGGGAAATTGATTCCCCTTGGCCGCTCCATTTTATGTATGGTTTGTTTGGATTGCATGAATGTTTTTAATCAAGGACTTTTTAACTGTTCTGCTTTTTTAATCATTGGATTTGCATTTTGTGTTCCTGCTGTGAGCCGCTCCGAGTCTTCGGAGAGGGGCGGTATACAAATCTAATAAATTTAAAAAAATAAAAAATTGTTATTATTGTTTTAGGGGAAAACAGATACTTAGCTGAGGTATTATAGCAAATATAAATGATGTAAGGTTTTTTTTTTTATTGAGGAAAAATCATGGCAAGTGTCAACATGAACATCTTGATGCCACCTTGTTTTACGTATTAACACAACATGTTGTGGTAAAATGATGAAAGAGTAGTTTGCATCCTGCTGCTCTAAGACCAATCAGGAAATGTTACACTGAAAACAGAACATCAGCCAGACAGTCCATTGTGGAAAGTCTTTTGACCCAGCGAATTGAAACATGACATTTGAACTACCACCTAGGGAGGTGACTGTGCGGTCATCATCAGTCAGGCAAGCAATGTAGCCTATAGCTCTTCAGTTAAAATGAATCACAAAGAGAAACTGGTTGGTGGTAATGACTGGTACTTATGCAAATTGCATATTAACATCCAGCCAGGCAGATATTGAAGTGTCCTATAGCCATGGAGGTAACTACAGGTTCCTATATAACTGAGGTGGGCCGTGAAACTACTTTCCCAGATGGTGGTTAACACTCCTGTTTTAAAATGTGATGGAGAATGACCTATGCTAACCGAGGCTAACCAATAATTTAAAATAACAATAGTCCAGTTTCATTGTTGCTACTGGAAGAACAAATTTATCCACTAGATGGAGTCTCGCCTATAATGGCAACTACTACAAGAACTGCTTTGTAATACTATAGAGTATCTTTTCCTTCAGATGTTCCCTTTCACCATTCACTTGTGGATTATTCCACTGAGGTAATTCACCCAGTTACTTATTCAACTGAGCTTCTGGTGTTATATTATTTTTGGTAGGCCAATGATTGTATTTGAAATACTTATCAATAATCAGAAGAAAAATATATATTTAAAACTTGGGTACATACTGCAATTACAAAAAAAATAAAAAATCCCTTGACATACTAATCTCTTTTTTCATACTAATTTACCTCATTTTGAATATCACTTAGCATTTTTCCTTCATTGGTTTAAAAAACAACAACAACCCATCTGATTTCACAAATGCTTAGCTCTTTTTCCCCTTGCCTATTCTATACTTTTTATTACACATATGCCTTTAAAATTTGTATCCTGTGCATTCCATGAAACTTGATTAACAACACGACTGAAGAGGCTTTTTAATGAATACACTCAAGCATAATTTAGCCATTTTATTTAAATATGGAAAAAGTTGCACTAAAAGACCTATTAACTAAAATACCCTTGATTGCCTTAAAATTTTGATTTGCTGATCTAAGAAACAGGCACTGTATTACTGTGCAGAATGGGAGAATAGTAGAAAATTGATAGATGTCATGTTGAAATAAAGAGAAAAAATATTCTTAGGCTGGTTTCAAAGTGAGGTACAAATGTTTATTTAAGAAAACACATTTATTTCTCATTATCATAATAAATTCCTAGCTTCATGATACTATTTTCCTGTTCCTGGTAAAATTGCTAATAAGCAAAAGTGCACATTAAGCTAGAATCAGTTTTTCAGAACCAATTTTTCCCCCAAATAACCCACTCACATTAACAAAAGATTGCAGTGGCTTGCAAATTATAGGGTGTTATTTTTAGTGGAAGTAGTTCAATATTCATATTGGAACAGATGTAGCAGTTTAACAAAACAGCTCTTCAAATCCTGCACAAATTGAAAACAGGAAAACTGATTGCATTTTCTCTTATCACTTTCCTTTTCTGAATTGACACTTATGGCCTTCTGAAAATTTACACGTGGCTTTCATCTCAGCAGCACCTGCTGATCAAACATAAACCTAAATTTTTCACGAAAATGTTATGAAGGATTCATTTTCTCTACATCATTTTAGAGAAACATCAGGAGTTCACTTCATGGCCACAACTGTTGTATTGTTGTAGTACTATTTGAATTCATCCTATATTTTCATTGACATTTTAAAAAAGGTGTTAAATCACTAGTGATTGTAGTCATATTAGTTCTTTGTCTGATTTAAATTAATTTTCATTTCCAGGCTTGCCTAACACTGATGAGTTTTATTGTACTACTGGTTCCATTTTATAATGTTTCTAAGAATTTGAGATAATAAAGGTTTTAATATGTTTCATATCTGACTTGTCTTCAAAAGATATCAGTACACACAGGCAGTAGACCTAATGATTCCAGGTGCTAGCAAAAAAAAATCACAACAATTATATCAGAAATTATTTCTCTGACATGGACTCAGAGAAAGAGATTGTATGATACAGTAAATGAATGGTATAATTTAAAACTATGAATCCAGTGAAATCAAATAAATAATAATAATTTGCCAACCAATTCTCACAGAAAAATGATAAAGCAACTAGTCCCTGACACAACATGTGAAAATGCAAACCCAAAAATATTATATATATTCTTGGGTCAAATAAAGTAGTCCCTAAGATTTGCTTTATGTAACAGATAGAGATCTAAATCTTTCCATGTCTTCTGCAATTATCAATTGCTATTTTTCTTCCATGATAAGGAGTCCTGAAGGCAGACACAACATACAATAATATATGTGGAACTCCTGCCTTCTGCTTGTGAACTTCTGTTTCATCATGCTTGCTTACTGAGGCACTAGTAAACCTGAAATGTCAATATATTCAGTCAATGCAAGTAAAGTAATGGGACTCTACTGTCTCATCCCATTGATCTTCTGTTGTCAACACGGATCCATGACTTCCCACCCCTTTCAGCTTTAACCAGATTTTAATTATGCTTGTAGCTATTGGATCATGTTTCTTTAACTAGCTATGCATACACCTGACCAAGCACTGTAGCAAAAAGGTTAATCCCCTCCGAATGAAGGCATATTTGGTTTCTAAGGAGCTTATTTACAAACAGCAATTCTCTGGGCCGATTTGTAGTTGACTTCACTTTTTAGTTAAATATTTACAATAGTGGAAAGTTCTAAAAGTATAAGAAAGTTATAATCAAATATTAATTACAAATTTACAATATTTTCTTAGTTATATTGTTTTCTTTTTTTTTTTCAGTTTTGAAGTCTACTGAGCACAATACCATTTAAAAAATATCTTACATAGGAAAATGTGAGCCATGTCATATAATATCAAAGATTCTAACATTAAACACAAATTTTCTTTCTTTAAACCTTAGTATCACTCTTTTGATAGAAATTATTCACAAATTCAGGTATAAAATCCAAATCAGGCATCCTAATATGGGGACACATTGGTTAAAAACTATTTGAACTACTACAAAAGAGTAAACCTCACATAGTTAGTCTGCTTGGGACTTCTTATTCATGCACTTATTCATCCTGAACCCATCATACAGGACATGAATGGAAGAACTTTAGTAAAGATGGATGGGAAGAGATGAGCAGGCATAAACCTTCTCCATCTCTTCAAAAAAAAAAAAAACCAACAATCCCAAAATCATCAGAATCCCACCACACCTTGGCCAAATCTTGCACAAAAAAAAGCTTATGTCCCCATTCTCATTCAATAAAAGAATGAACTATATGTTTACGAGGTTCATTTTTAATTTCCACGTCAGCCTGTAAAAGCTCGTCAATGTACCTTTTTCCTCCCACCCAAAAGCCATGGTTTCTTTATCCTTTAAAAAGAAAAACTAAATCCAATCAGGTTGAACAATTAAACATAAACAGAGTGGAGTGAGGGAAGGTGGGGAAAATAATCCCACCTTTGGAAATCCGGTTGAATAAATGAGGGGGGGCAGGGTATATATCACACCTCTCCCCAACATACACAGGTAGATAGATCCCTCTTCTCGTCTCACTCCAAGCTAATCTTTAAATGTAAATTCTCCACCAGCTAAGAGGAGACGCAAGATAAGAGGTTACATCTTCACTTGGAGCCGTTATCAACTTTAGCATCATTTAGAGAAAAAAAAAGCAAACCAGCAAGGACTGTTGCAGAAGAGGCAGAACCGACGGGGCTCCCCCCTCCGTCTCTCCCTCTCCCCCTCCCCTCCCTCTGCTTGGAGATTACCTTCTGGCTGAGGAGCACACGGGCAGGAACCGAGACAGCAGCAGCGCAGCGAGGGCTTTGTATTCATTAAACACACATTGCAGCTTATCTGAAGTAAAAGCCTTGTCAGGATGGCACATTGTGTGTGAGAGAAAAAGGGGGAGAGTAGGGGGAGAGAGAGAGAGAGAGAGGCAATGTGTATCAGGGTGATTACAATATCAGCCTGATCCAGATGGAGGCAAGAAAAATAAACAGAGGGGGAGAGAAAGGCATTGGCCTATGACTGAGAGGGGCAACTCCTTCTGGAAGTAGAAAGACCAACTTTGATATACACACACATACATACACGCACACACCTGCTAAGAAAGCAGAGCTGCAAGCGGTTTCCAGATCTCCATTTTTTTCCCTCCCCTTAAGTTAACATTCACTTCATAAGCATCTATCTTTCTCTCTCTCTGAACAGCTGAATGCTAGGCAATGCTCTTTCTGAGCTGGGTGTCATGCCCCAGAAGATATGAAGTAAAAAATGGATGCACAGGCAAATTGATTTATTGTATTTATAATCTAAGTTTCCTCAAAGGGACTCAGGGTAGTAGTGTGCACAACTCTTCTATGGACCTTGTTTTATGCTCACAACCATCATGTAATGCTGCATTGGTTGAAAGGCGGTGAGTGGTCCAAGGTTACCAATTTTTCACAGATCCACGGGGAATACAATCCTGTATTTAATTCAGTTCAACACCTAACAGAGGACAATCCAGGCATTTCAGAGTTTGGGACTGCAAAAACCATCTAATTTTATTGCATTAGAGAACAGTCACTGTAGTCCAATCAATCTGATTGTATGAGCAATCAAGATTAGGAAAACTGACATTTGAATTTTTTTGTTAATTTTCATATCATATTAACTGTTTCCCTTAGCACTGAATAATAATTTAATTTTCCTTTCCTAACAATTAACGTTCATACATGTCAATCCACCTGCCTATTTCATGGACTACTTGCTCTTTTCCCTTTGTTTAATTTTCCAAAATGAATATTAGGTCTACTAATCAAAATTGAGTGGAATAGTTTTAGTTGTCTTCCTTCAATGTAGAGCTAGCAAAAACACGTTCTTGTTTGATGAAGAAATGTGCCAAGATGGAGTTATTTACTAGAATATGTCATACCATCAAAGTAAATCTAGATAATAAATGTTATTAGTTGGGTTAATTTTTGTATGCCATTAAAATGTATCTTACAATAAAATATATTTATTATAATTATTGGAAAACATTTGGTACAATGTGGCTAATTATAACAATGAATAAAAATAACTTTTGGTTCCCAAAAACTTGACTTGTATTTTGTTTGCTCTTTAGTTATACTTTATTTTTACATGCTTCCTTCCCATCCCAATTTCTTTCTCCTAAATACAAAGGGAAGAACAAAAATAATGGTGGTGGTGTCATCAATATGACCTACCTTAAATTAGGATCTGAACTATATGTCCTAATCTACTAAACTGACAACCCAATGAGCCATGTATTCCACCTCAAATTAATTTACTTCAACATGTTAATAAAAGAGATATACAATCTATAATCTCTTCCCTGAACTGCCAACTAAGAAGGCTTCCCTTCATTTTAAGTTATGTGAAACAGACAATGGAGTAATGTAATCTGATAAATAAGCAAGTCTTTGACCATTTTTGGATTTCTTCTTTCACTATCTAATATACTTAGGAAACGTAATTTTTCTAAACCATTGCTTTCCAATGGCAAAGTCAATGTTTATTTTTTTAAAGAAACTGTATTGGACGAGTTATTATTCTTTCTTCACACAGAAGTTCAAAAGAATGACAAATGAGATGGTTAGAGATTCAGCCCTCTCCTGACCGGTGTAAAAAACAGAAATTAAATTTTTATATGAAATCAGAATAAAGCCAAGTAGGGGAGAAAAAAAACACCACTGTATATCAAATAGGATAACCAACCAACATATACTACAAGCTCTTGGAGACAGCACCAAGTACTATTAATTATTTGCCATAATAACTATATTCTGAAGAAGCATTTATTCTAGATATCAAATAGAGGCAAATGTTTTTCCCCAAATTATTCCTTTGCAATCTTCCATGAAGCATCTGTTTGTCAAAACCAGGCACAGCATGTAAGCCAACACTGATGTCTGACCTGATCTACAAGGTACCTCTCAACAAGTAGAAATAAACTATTATTGCCATAATATGATGCTTAATTTATTTTGGAATAACTGCAAAACAAAAGACAAGCAGCCTACTATTCCACCCAGAATCTTTTTAGCACAGGACCCCTTTTCTACTAAAAGGAATTGATAAAAGGTCAAATCCAGCACTTAACATCAAAAGAGAGTCGTTTATATGGAAACTTACATCATACATAAAGGTGATTTATCATAAATCCTCTGAGTAAACCAATAATAATCTAATAAGAGTCAACACTGACTTGATGACACATAATCAATCAAACTAATAATGTAATTTTTTCATAGCATCATTAAGATATTGATGAGACATGAACTTTTCTTTCCTATAAAGCTTATACTTACAATATTTATTTCAATTTAAACATCCTTAAGAGGCAGTTCTATTAACTTGATCATCAATATAATTTACAAGAACCAAGTACAAAAAGTTGCAATATAATTCTGTTTCAACAAATCAGTTTAATATATATATAGGGAAAGGAAAAATTAGATAATTGTTCTCCAAATTTCTAAATGTATATTGTGAAAAATAACAAATTATATTGATTTAAACTGGTATGTGTTCACTTTCATACATTTGAAAGACACAACATTCCCACTTCTTGTTATCCTTTTCTCTTCATATTCATGTTTTGGGCCACTATATTCAAAGAAAAATAGATAGATATTCACACAAAAAGGGAAGTATGCACTCTGCAAGTAGGTTATTTCTGATAGTAGCAATTTTAGATGTAGGACTGCAAATATGGACAGGTTGTAAACTCTACGAAATGCCGCGGCTGGATTTACATATTCATTTGTGAGCTTGTTTTTAGTTTAGCATATTATGATTTGTAATGTTATAGTGAATTACGTAAATCCAGATAATTATAATTTATTCAGAAAATCACATTAAGATGATCATTGCTTAATAAAATGTTAATTCCAAGTCAATATTCACAGCACTGGTCTGCCAATTTAAAATCAATCTCAACTTTATCCTATGCTACATCCTAGAAAATAAAAGCATATGTTGTCATTATGGGAAACAGTGAATTTGGCCCCAGGTCTACAACACTCCAATAAAGAATTCTGTCCAACTATTTAGTTCAACATTCCCCGTACTTATCGTCCAGACTGCATGCACAGCCCTTATAAGGTATCTTATTTTTGATTAAAAATATCTATTAATACATTCCATTACTTTTTTTTTTTCAAAAAAAGAAGCAATATATATGATATACTTGATGGTCAGAATGAAAATGTATAAGAGATGAACCATTCATAATCAAAGCTGTCTGAAAGTTCAAGCTTGGGGCTATAAATCTTAATTTCAACTGATTCTCTCTTAATAATGGTTACCTTCCTGTAAATCAAAAAGGTCCATCTGCCTTAGGCAGAGAGGCCTTTTTAGCTGCTTAATGCTTCGAAATCTAACATCTTTTCTTGCATTGAACATGTGAATTCTAGTGTGCAATAATGTGAGAATACCGACATATGACTATTATGCCATAATACCTCATTGCTCAGCTCATCATCACTTCGCTTGTAATTCTTATGTTAATTATGGTCATAATTACTATAAGCAGATGTGCTAGAAATTCCTAAGATCTTTTTTTATGCCACAGTGTATATATTTTAGTCCTCTAAGATTAGTGATCATGTATATCCACACAGTCACATTAAACAGAATGCATAGAAAGTTCATATTTGGACTAAAATATTCCTCTTCCATTTTAGTGAATTTCTGTGCACTATCCTGCATATCTTGTACCAAAATGAGCAATACTATTATTATTTGCTACTAAAATTCGTGTTCAATGTAAATTTAGCATCCACAGCTCATTCATCTCTGATGCATACTACAAGTCCATGGCAACCACATAGCTTTTACTTCTTTTCAAAATTTGGACCACCCGGTTTATACACCACTTTATAAAAATATAATTAAATTTCATTGCAAGGAAACATCTTGCTTTCTTGCTTTCTTTTCTCTTTGCAGTCTTTAATTAGTGTGAACAGACAGGTGACCCTTCTCATACAAAACTGGGCTCTAGAAATAGAGCAAAAATATATTTTTCTCTTTAGACAACATACAGAGCTCGACTCTGTTCTTATCTCACAATTACTTCCATTATGCCAAGGCGATGCTTACTTTAATACAACATTCACAGCTCTTCAAACATCATTTGAGAACTTTCTTATCAAGGAAGGTTAAAAAATAATAATAAAGATGGACGCTGATGTCTATCAGATTAAGCTAATAAATTCTATATCAAAATCTTTACACAATCATTAATATTCAATTTGTAAATATTGGTCTTATTCACTGCTACTTTTACTCCCCTATAACCTTAAATAAAAGCAAGCTTGAATTGTAATATAATTGATCTTTTTTTTAAAAAAAAATCAAATGCTGTATTTAATGTAATGTAAGAATGTATGAATTCATGTGAAAAAGTAATTATGCCATGTATTTGGAAAGCTTTTGTCCAGTGAATCATTCAGTGCTCAGCATGTTAAAAGGAATGTGGAGATTAAAAAAAAATCCACACTGGAGTCCATTCTTCCATGAAGGATGGTCCATTTACATTCTAATAGTAATATTCCTTTTTTAATGTGATAGTAAAACTCCCATAACGATCACTTCCTAAGTTAGAGCTCTGAGAAAAAGACCATTTTTAAAAACTTCTTCTACACAGAACCGATTCATAACAAATCACCTTCATCAAACAACAGATGATTATTTTATTTCTGTTGAGTAGTTCCAAATTTAACTTAATGGCAGCATTGGAAAATATTTGGTTGGTTGTTTTTTTTAAATCATATTGGCACACTGATTACCACTTATATTTTTTTTATCTAATACAGTACTGTATTTAACAGAATTGGGACTGCAGTAAACAAAGTTGAAGTATGAACAAGCCCCAATTTCAAGAGTGCTTCTCTGTCTGCAATTCAAACTACTTTCAGACCGCCTGCTAAAGAAATGCTCCACAGAAGCTCAGTGGTTCTCTTTTCAGTGGCTGTCAGCTGAGCTCCATTTCAAAACAGTGAGAAATAGGAGTTGACAGAGGAGAATTCCTTAAGCTTGCTGGCCATTGACCACTATTTCAGGTGCCCTGAGCTTCCTGCTCCCTTTTCCATGCAACAAACACTAAGCCTAAGATATGATGTGCTGCAGAAATATGGTGACAAATTGCTACAGACGAGGGTATACTTGTGGCACTTCAGTGGAAGGTCATTGGCATAGTGGGAATGGGAAAATGCTATTTCAGAAATAAAATAGGAATCACTGCACTGGTGGATCGTTTTGAAGAAAAACAAGCTGAATAGCAGCAGATACCACAATGAAATGGCCTGGTATCATTAACTACATTCCACTGCAAAACAGAATTATTACTTGTCTATTGGTTCATTCATAAGATTTTGAAAGTGAAGCATTTCTCATTTGTATGTGAATGAATATTTGATTTCCCATCCAGTTGTTGCTATAAGCTTTCCAAGCTAAACAATAAACTATATTTATAATGTTGCACAGTACAGTACTGGGGTTAGAAAGGGATAAGTAAAATTGACCAAGCAGATTTATCATGCACTGTGAAATATGATATGCCATCTTGAAAGTTTCATACCAATACTTTAAAGAAAATACTTGTGAGTTGAATGACAATTAATCACTGGTGAGGCTTGAAGAAGCCACCTATCTCCCCATATCGTGTCATTAATTTCAACGACTGGTTATTGACATGTGCTTCTGAGTTTAAAAAAAAAATTCAGTTTGGGTTTCTAGAAAAGAATCTTTGGAAAACAAAGTCTTTTTAAAAATGTAGTTACAGAAGGTCATGTCAGTTAGCTTTATGCAGGAAATCATTCCAGTTTCAAACTAGTATTTCCAGTGTCTCTTAAAAAAAACCAATAGCTTTTATCATTTATTGATTATGATTCAACCCTTAAATCTAGAATACCACCCATGCAATAGCTATTTATTTTCTCCAGTCTCTCTCATCATTAATTAGCTGAATAATAACTAAGCAGAGTCCTTCAGATCAGCATGAGTAGCATCTTTCTCTACAAATGCCATCATCTCTAAAAAGGTACCAATTTGGGGAGCATCTGAAGTAAATTATTCATAGCACAAATAATCAAGTGAGAAAATTCTGAAACTGCTATTAAGGGGTTTTGAGTTTATGTCAAAACTATGCAGTTAAAAGAGATAACAATCTGTCTACAACTAAAAGGGGGAAATATTATTTGGTCAGCAACACAGACCACCATCAGAGAATAAATCAATTTTCAGCAGCTGTAGACAGCCATTTAAGTCTGGGATTTGAACAGATTAATTAGGAGAAGCAATGTTAAAAGTTAAAGGGGTCAGATTTACATTAAGTACATGCATTTTTGAATTCCAAGACTCAGAAGTCATCCATCAAGGAGGTGGGCCAGATTGTTTTACTCCTTAGGAAATCCCCCACCTTCTCTTTTTAATAAAATGCAATATGAAATCTAAAGCGAATCTAGGGCTGCATATTTATGCATTTATCTAGAAGTACGGTAAGTCCTGTTCAGTGCAATGGGGCTTGTTTCCAAATAAAATGCACACAATTGCACTACCCTACTATTTGCAGACATGCTGTCAAAGAAAAATAGTTCAAAGGTGTAGTTCAGCATACAATAGTTGTCTATCTGGTCTAAGGATAAATAACACTCCACTTACATCTAAAGAATACAAGAAAACTTGTCTCATATGTGCTGATTTAAATCCAATATAATTTGAAGAGATTTCCTGACCAGCCTCTCCTAACAGTAAAGTGAATAAAACTTCAAATCGATGAAAGTGGTTAGTGATAAGTTGTATACCTCTATGGCTTGTGTTGATTTTAAAGAACACATCAGTGGTTTATAAGCGTAGGCTGTAATTCTGCCCTAAACGCTATACACTTACCTGGAAGGACCACTGAACTATGATTCCTACTTCTAAGTAAACATTCTAGCGAGATGCACGCAATGCATTCTGCATCCTTTTCATAAAACCAGTATCTCCCAAAGTAATTTAATTAGAACTGTCAATTTCCCGGGTTGTTGTTGTTGTTGTTTAAAAAATACAGTTTTGTGCATTTCTCCTTCCAAATATTGACATGTCATGTAGTGGATGCTTATAAAAGTTTCGGATTTGACAAAAAGCAACGCCTCGTGCATCTTACCTGAAATGCATTTCTGAAAAATAAAAGGCAAATAAAGGGGTGCCTTTTGATACCATTTCTCTATTGCGTTCGGTGCAGACCGGTATCTATATCCTTATATATAGCAAAGCCATCACTTTACGGGGGTTTAAATCTATCAAACAACCTCGCCTCGTACGAACTCGTACCCAGCAAGGAACAACTTCCCACGGGGAAAAGCACATTTATCAGCGTTAATATCTTGGCAGTCAGCCCCTTTCCCCACCCGCCTGAACTGCGCGGCTCTGGTTATTATCCGGCGTTCAAAAAACGAAAATCATTTTGTACATGCTCAGAGGCGCTGTTATAGTTTTTTCCGGGGGGGAAGAAAGGGGGGGATCACCGTCTATTTCCTATTAGCTCAGATTTAAGCCTTGGATGAGACAAACGCCGCTCGCCGGCCCGGATCTAGACGGCAAAGCGGAACTTTAAACCAGAGGACGAAAACTTTTTTTTCCCCCTCAGCTGCGCCAGAGAAAAATGTCGCTCGGGCCAGAAGGCAGAACCGGCGCTGCGGCTGCTGCTTCTTTTCGCCAAGCAACCCTCCTTCTCGGTGGGCGAAGAGAAAGAAGCCTCCAGCTTCAAGGCTGGAGCCCATTTAACCAGCGTTGTGGGGAGGTTGAGAGGCTCAGGATTCCCCGCCTCACCCCCCCCCCCCCTCAACAACTCGGTCCTCAATGCAGCTCCAAAGCTACCACACAGTTGCTGCTCCCTCCTTATTATCAACCCCATTGAAACGTTTTGCCCGGGAAGGGGCGACGGCAGCAGCGGGGATACTTACACCGAAAAGGACCGGGGACTCCAACCATTCGCCACAGGCCGAGAGAGAGAGAAAGAGCGCTGCAAATAAAAAGTTCCCGTCCTTCTTGGTTGGAGGAAGATCCGACAGCTCCCAGGCCCGGCTGGCGGGAGACAGGCGAAGTGGAGGAAAGAGGCGGCTGACCTCGCTTCCTTTCTTCTTCTTCTTCTTTTTAAAATCCCCCCCACCCACCCCCGACCGATCCGGAGGACCCCCGGTCCACACGACCGCGCGCACTCGAGTCCAAACGGCGGGTGCGAGTGGGGGGGCAAACAAAAGCCCCCAAAGTCCAGCTGTCCTTCCTTCCTTCCTTCGGCTTTGGTTTTGGCGGCTTGCGGGAGCTTTTGGGTTTTTTTGTTTTTTACCGGAGCCGGGAATGATCGCACCGGGTTTGCAAAACCATGCCCGGTGCAAAAGCAAAAAAAAAAGCAAGCCGAAGCGTCCGGACGGCGCCTGCTCGGAGATCCTCTTTCTTTTTCTTTTCTTTTTGTACGGGAGGAGAGCCGAGAGTCCCAGCGGCGGCCGCTGTCAAACGGCGAGGCGCCCGCTTTGCTGCCTCTGGCGCGAAGGCGGCGAAGTCCTAGAATCGGCGGGCTTCCCTCCCCACCCACCCCCTCCTCAAGAAGCGCCCCGACCGCCCTTGGGCAAGCCGCCCCCCACGCAACGGCTTGCGCAGACCCGCCCTGCAGGAGCGTCTCCGCCGCTTGTTTGTTTGTCTCCGCGTGTGCGCGCGTGTATGGGTGGGTGGGTGGGTGGGTGCGCCTGGGTCTTTTCTCTCACCCCCCCACCACCACCATTCCCCTCCTCTTCTCCAGCCACCTCTAAAGTCAAGCAGCCGACTGCAAGCAGCTGGCCTGGCTAAGCTACCCAGGTGCAGAAGGGAGGGCTTAAAGCAGTGGGAGGTGATAGAGTTAGGAGACATCTGTGTCGGGAGGAAAGGGGAGAAAGAAAAAAAATTAACCGTGGCGGACGGTGGAAAGGGAGGGAGAGGGGGTGGTGGTCAAGTCTATATTCACTATCCTCGGGTCCTTTTCCTCTTGGGCCTGCCTTCGTTTTCCTGCCTTTTCCCGCCTCCTTTCCACACACCCACCACCACCTCAGAATCATATAGGGGACGTGCCACTTGCTCCCAAGCCGAGCGGCTCCTCACGGCTGCCGCTTCCTTTTTTAAAAAAAAGGTCCAGACCGCCCTCGAGTAACCCAAGACACAAACGCTTTCTCCAGCCATCTGGAGAGAGCTGCTCGCTTGTGTAAATCTCTCTCCCCCCTCCCGGTCAGTTTCGGGAAAGAGGGCAAGCCGGGCTAGAAGAGAAAGCAAGCCACTCGGCGATCTCCCCTGGCTTAATTCCCGCTGCTGGGGAGCGGGCCGCTAAACGCTAGCTCTGGGGGGGTGGGGGGTGAGGAGATTTTTTTGGGTGTTTGTTCTTGCTTTCCTTTTCTTCCTTTTTTGAGTTTCTATCTCTATCTCCCTGTCCATCCATCTATCTATCTATCTATCTATCTATCTATCTATCTATCTATCTATCTATCTATCTATCTATCTTATATGCCTTAGAAACAACAATATTTACTCTTAAAAACAACAATATAAAAACATAATTTTCCCCTCCCCCCCCTTGAGGGAGGCTTTTCTTAAGTTTCACACTTTTGCTAGCTGAGGCGATCCCTCAAGACTTTCTGCGGCCCTCTCCTCAGCAAACAGTGGGATTAAGTTAGTTAAAAGAATTCTAAACTGGAAAGAAACCTCGGGATGCAAAAATGCTGCTTTACCAATGGAGCCTTTATTTGATTAACACTTGTTGCAATTAGCCGGTTCATTCATTTGCTTCTTGAGTTATGGTTGTTTAATTACATTTTAATTGCAAGTACTCTTTAAAAGGGGGCTTCCTGCTTAGGTTCCACAATGGTGGTATTTTTTTATATAAATGTTCTATGCTTGTTTTGTGATTTGGGCAGTGGGCTTAAAATCACCCACACACTGCCTATAAAAGGATTTTTTGTTACGTAAATTGTAGCATTAGCAGCCAACCATTAGGGCTAAATTACAGTGTTGGGTATTGGTTGGTGAGAGAGAGAGAGAGAGCATATAGAGTGAAGACAAGGACTTGGGTTCAAGTCACTTCTCAGCCATTTAAACTCTGTGGGTGATCTTGAACTACCCACTATATCTCAGCCTAGAAAGTTATGGAAAAGATAAAGTAACATGCCTGTTCTCTCAGTGAAAGGGAAAAATGAATGGTTTAAGTTACAAATTAATACTGTATGTAATTGGCCTAATGGCTAAGATACCCCTGGAAACCAGGAGACTATGAATTCCAGTTGGTTTAGACATGAAACTAACTGGATGATTTTGGGCCAGTCTCAGCGCAAGGTACCTCACAGGGTTGTTATGGGAAGAGGAATAGAAAAAGGAGTATTAGGTATGCTCTCCACCTAGAGTTATCTATGAAAATTAAGGGGGGATGATGGATGGATGCATGGATGGATGGATGAGAGATGGATGGATGGATGGAGGGATAGATGGATGGAGAGATAGATAAATGGATGGAGAGATGGATGGAAGCAATGATAGATAGATGGATGGATGGATGGATGGATGGACGGACGGACGGACAGACTATATTTATTAAATTTATTTGAGGCCCACCTTGCTGACTGTGGAATAGCATAACAACAAGATGGCAGAAAATAAGTTTAATTTAAAAGATCTTTTTAAAAAAAAACACGTTTCTCTCCAAATACTCACCGTCATAAAATCTACACTTTTTTGTTGGTAGGACACATGGACTTGCTTTTTACTATGAAATCATATTCATCAATTTGCATCAATTACTAATCTGCATACATCAATTACTAATCTACATACATCAACTAACCTACCAACTAATCAGGATGTTTCGACACAGCCAACCAACCCCCTTGCAGCCGCTGAGTCAGCACTCCACACCCACTCACCAGTATACAGCAGCTCAGGCTACGGTTTGTTTGCCCGAGCCCAAAGCTGAAAGCACCAGCCTGAAGATGAAGAGTGGGACCTTGGCGAAATGTTGCCAGGATTCTATCACTCTTATACGGGAAAAGACCCCGGGGTTTCACTTACCGGCCACTACCGGTATACTCTCCAGGATCGTCATGGGCACATGTGTGTCCGGTGGGCAGACATGCCCGTTGGCGCAAGATTTGACTTCTGCACTTGTGCAAAAATGAAGAGAATCCCAGCGAGGGGAACTTCAGGGGAATCCCAGCAATGCAGGAACGGGTGCTTCAGCTGGCAACAGAAGTCCAGAGGTGGGGATTCCCAGCGAGGGGAGGCTCAGGGAAATCCCAGCAATGCAAGAACCGGCGCTTCGGCTGGCAACAGAAGTCCAGAGGTGGGGATTCCCAGCGAGGGGACGCTCAGGAGAATCCCAGCCCTTCGGCTGGCAACGGAAGTCCGGAGGCGGGGCATCCCAGCGGCGGTGGCTCGGGTTTGTAAGGTGAAAATAATTAGGAAGAAGAGGCAAAAAAATCTTAAATACCGGGTTCATATCTTGAAAGGATCATTAGTAGAGGCTTTCGTAAAATGGGGTACCACTGTACCATTATATGGAAAAAGCATGGCATAACTTATTGTAAGGAGGAGGTCTATGGAATCCCTGCAACCGGACTGGTCCTTGTGATGAACTTGTGGGGAGGGGACAAGGGATGAACTTTAACCTGGGGGGGTTACTGGAAGGAAGTCAGTATTGGGATGGCAATAGCGTGACCAACATGGCTCTGATAATAAATCACAACTTGGATGAGAGATTTCGACTAAAATCTGATATATTTCTCAGATGCTATTTGGGGTGTTAACATTATTCTGATACTCACTTCCTTCCAGTACCCCACCCCAGTTAAGGTTTATCCCTCATCCCCACACCCACAAGTTCATCACGAGGACCAGTCCGGTTGCAGGGATTCCATGGACCTCCTCCTTACATCCATTGATGCAGAACAAAGGATGATCTTGGACTTCAAGAAAGGAATTTGTTGTGGCTAGTAACTTTCCCTCTCATGCAACTGCCCCTCCCAATGCCCATGATACTATTCTACTGTGGCAGGCCAAAATCTATAACTCCCAATGATGGCTTTGGCATGATATTTTGAGTTAACTATCTAATTTACTCTTAGAATTGACAATACCTTGGATATGTTGGTTAATGCTTAATAACTTTACATTTTAGTTCTGGCTAGTGGATATTGGCAAGTTTAAATGGGCATATAGTACAAATCACATTATTGGGCAATTAATATTTGACTTCAATATGCTCCCTTTTAAGATATACCATACCTGCAGGATATTCTGAAGGTTAATGGAAGATCTTTTAGCTGAAGTTCAAATTATTTCTGCTAAAGAGCATTTTATTTTACATCTAGGTGACATTCTGATTATTGGAACAATTCCTGGGGAACATTTTGCAGAACTACTGCATTTTAAGGTCTTAGAACTCCAACATTTAAACACTTTTGAAGTCTTTTTTTTTAAGTCTTTGGAAGCAATGTATAAAGTGATGGCAACTTATCAGTCTAGTGGAAGCGAATTTTATTTGTTATGAAAGCATCAACTAATACTGAAAAGATTACATATTATAAACATCTCTGATTTGAGATATTGATTGCAATTGACATACAGTGTGGAAGATTTGCTACGAAGAGATACCTCTAATGTTAGCTCCTGATTTCAACTAATGGGAAAAAGAGCTAATTTAGTTTCCTGCAGTGTGAAAGTGTAGAAAACACTCTGCTGTGGAGATTCCTGGAGGCTAAATGTATAGTAATAACTGGCATAATGCCGACATAGACACACAGAGAGAGGACACCTTCCTTATCAAGGGTAGGAAGGAGCAGATCATTTTCCTGGATCACACTTAAAGCTCTTTCAATTTCCCACCTGCTGGGCAGACACCTGTATTAAACAATGGTGGCCTATTACTGGCCAGTAATGAAATAAACAGTCACAAGCTGTTTACCTAACAGGACCATAAACCCCTCCAAAGCTGAATTGCAAAAGTAGTAGAATCACTGCTTGGTACTCCTGACTTATCTACAAGGACAGCCCACCCCTCTTAAACATGTTTGTTTGATATCTGTCCTCTATTTGCCCAAATATGCCATCATCTAAGGAAAATATCTTTGTTGTGACTCCAAGATGCTTTGAGCTTTCTATGGACTTTTTTCTGCCATTCAAATTTTCAGTGAAAAAAAAAGGTCTAAAATGTCTCTCTGACTTTCTGAGTTCAAGCCAGCTCCACAAAAGTTACAGAGCATGTTTAAATTCCATTTAAAAAAAAAACAATCAGGTCTGAAACAGAGCTGATCAATATGCGGCAGAAAGTAAATTTAAATACCTAGTTACATTATATGCTAATATGTGTACACATCCCAATTTAGATATTTTAACTGTGAATTAAGACTGCAAACTTAAACACACTTATTAAAGAGGTCTACTATAGGGCTACAAAAATCAGACAATCATTGGCTGGCAATGAAAATTGTTAAGAGTTATAAAAATCTGTTTACATTTTTAAAACATATATACTTTTCTTAATAATATACAGTACAGTGGTACCTTAAGATACGAACCCCTCGTCTTACGAGCAACTCGTGATACGAACCCGGGGTTCAGAAAAATTTTGCCTCTTCTTACGAACTTTTTTCGAGTTACGAACCTGCGTTCGGAGACTGCTGGGAAGCCCCGCGGCTGTTTTAAAAGGTAACAGCCGGGCGGCGGGACTTCCCAGAAGCCTCCCGAACGCCGAGGCAAAATTTTGCTGAACCCCAGGTTCGGTTCGGGAGGTTGCTGGGAAGCCCCCCAGGCAGACTGCGACCTTTTAAAACACCCGCGCCGCTTCGCAGCTGTCTCCCGGAGCCGAACAGCAAAGCCTGAAGCTGAACAGCAAAGCCGAACTTCCGCATTCGGCTCCAGGAGACACATGGGAAGCGGCGCGGGTGTTTTAAAAGGTCGCAGCTGGCCTGGGGGGCTTGCCAGCAACCCCCGCACCCCGAACCCGGGTGTGGGGGGGTGCTGGCAAGCCCCCCAGGCCGGCTGCGACCTTTTAAAACACCCACGCTCTTCCCTCACCCCCGCCCCCGCAAGGCATCGCAGCGACAAGCAGGTTTTTCCAACGCGGGTCTTATGCGCCCGAGCCGCGTTTCCCCCCACGTCCGGGCCCACGCACCTGTTCCAGCGGGCTATTTTCCGCCGGTAGTAACGCAGCGCCCCCTGCCCGTTGAGCAGCTTCTCGGCCGGTCTCTCGGGGGTGCTGTAGAGCGGGTGCGCGAATAGCCTCCTCAGCTTGGAGTGGGGGGGCCTGGCTGCTCAGGTTGGCGGGCGGCCGAGTCCGGAGCTTTGGACCGGCGGCGACGGCGGCTTCTTCGGCGGGGCAGGAGCAGCGGGGCTCAGCCGTCTCCGTGGCCGGACCGAGGCGCCGCCTCATTTGGGGCCAGAGGTGGAAGTAGAAATCGGCGCTGAGCAGCGCCCCGAGAAGCAGCAGAATGAGCAGCCGGTCGCGCCGGGTCCCCAGCATGGTCAGCGCCGGCGGCTGGGCGAGAAGCAGGCCGGGCGCGAAGGCAGCGGCGCACGGGCGATGCCGGGCCGTGGGTGGGAAAGGAAGGCGAGCCACGCGCCTGTTTGGCTGCGAGAGCCCGGGCGAGTCCCGGCAGGGCCTCTGCCCCGCTGCCGCCGCAGGAGCAGGTGGGGGAAGCCGAGGCAAGGGAAGCAGCAGGCAGCGCCCCGCTTGTGGCCGAGAGGCGACCGGCTGCATCTTTGCCCGGTGGCCTCTCCCGAGTAGGCAGACCGTGCCGCCTCTGGAAGGATGGACGCGTTGGGCGTTTGTTTGCATCACGTGATTGACCGGGTGAAATAAAAGATCTAAAAATCCCTTGTCTCCCCAACCCGGATTTTTAGATCTTTTATTTCACCCGGTCAATCACGAGATGCAAACAAACGCCCAACGTGTCCGAAAGCCAGAGACTTTGGCTAGAGGTCTCTCCGACGAGCTCCGGTTCTCGTCGGAGAGACCGCTTGCCAAAGTCTCTGGCTTTCGGACACGTTGGGCATTTGTTTGCATCTCGTGATTGACCGGGTGAAATAAAAGATCTAAAAATCCCTTGTCTCCCCAACCCGTATTCAATCCGGGTTGGGGAGACAAGGGATTTTTAGATCTTTTATTTCACCCGGTCAATCACGAGATGCAAACAAACGCCCAACGTGTCCGAAAGCCAGAGACTTTGGCTAGAGGTCTCTCCGACGAGCTCCGGTTCTCGTCGGAGAGACCGCTTGCCAAAGTCTCTGGCTTTCGGACACGTTGGGCATTTGTTTGCATCTCGTGATTGACCGGGTGAAATAAAAGATCTAAAAATCCCTTGTCTCCCCAACCCGTATTCAATCCGGGTTGGGGAGACAAGGGATTTTTAGATCTTTTATTTCACCCGGTCAATCATGAGATGCAAACAAACGCCCAACGTGTCCGAAAGCCAGAGACTTTGGCTAGAGGTTTCTCCGACGAGCTCCGGTTCTCGTCGGAGAGACCGCTTGCCAAAGTCTCTGGCTTTCGGACACGTTGGGCATTTGTTTGCATCTCGTGATTGACCGGGTGAAATAAAAGATCTAAAAATCCCTTGTCTCCCCAACCCGTATTCAATCCGGGTTGGGGAGACAAGGGATGTTTAGATCTTTTATTTCACCCGGTCAATCACGAGATGCAAACAAACGCCCAACGTGTCCGAAAGCCAGAGACTTTGGCTAGAGGTCTCTCCGACGAGCTCCGGTTCTCGTCGGAGAGACCGCTTGCCAAAGTCTCTGGCTTTCGGACACGTTGGGCATTTGTTTGCATCTCGTGATTGACCGGGTGAAATAAAAGATCTAAAAATCCCTTGTCTCCCCAACCCGTATTCAATCCGGGTTGGGGAGACAAGGGATTTTTAGATCTTTTATTTCACCCGGTCAATCACGAGATGCAAACAAACGCCCAACGTGTCCGAAAGCCAGAGACTTTGGCTAGAGGTCTCTCCGACGAGCTCCGGTTCTCGTCGGAGAGACCGCTTGCCAAAGTCTCTGGCTTTCGGACACGTTGGGCATTTGTTTGCATCTCGTGATTGACCGGGTGAAATAAAAGATCTAAAAATCCCTTGTCTCCCCAACCCGTATTCAATCCGGGTTGGGGAGACAAGGGATTTTTAGATCTTTTATTTCACCCGGTCAATCACGAGATGCAAACAAACGCCCAACGTGTCCGAAAGCCAGAGACTTTGGCTAGAGGTCTCTCCGACGAGCTCCGGTTCTCGTCGGAGAGACCGCTTGCCAAAGTCTCTGGCTTTCGGACACGTTGGGCATTTGTTTGCATCTCGTGATTGACCGGGTGAAATAAAAGATCTAAAAATCCCTTGTCTCCCCAACCCGTATTCAATCCGGGTTGGGGAGACAAGGGATTTTTAGATCTTTTATTTCACCCGGTCAATCACGAGATGCAAACAAACGCCCAACGTGTCCGAAAGCCAGAGACTTTGGCTAGAGGTCTCTCCGACGAGAACCGGAGCTCGTCGGAGAGACCTCTAGCCAAAGTCTCTGGCTTTCGGACACGTTGGGTGTTTGTTTGCATCTCGTGATTGACCGGGTGAAATAAAAGATCTAAAAATCCGGGTTGGGGAGACAAGGGGTTTTTAGATCTTTTATTTCACCCGGTCAATCACGTGATGCAAACAAACGCCCAACGCGTCCATCCTTCCAGAGGCGGCACGGTCTGCCTACTCGGGAGAGGCCACCGGGCAAAGATGCAGCCGGTCGCCTCTCGGCCACAAGCGGGGCGCTGCCTGCTGCTTCCCTTGCCTCGGCTTCCCCCACCTGCTCCTGCGGCGGCAGCGGGGCAGAGGCCCTGCCGGGACTCGCCCGGGCTCTCGCGGCCAAACAGGCGCGTGGCTCGCCTTCCTTTCCCACCCACGGCCCGGCATCGCCCGTGCGCCGCTGCCTTCGCGCCCGGCCTGCTTCTCGCCCAGCCGCCGGCACTGACCATGCTGGGGACCCGGCGCGACCGGCTGCTCATTCTGCTGCTTCTCGGGGCGCTGCTCAGCGCCGATTTCTACTTCCACCTCTGGCCCCAAATGAGGCGGCGCCTCGGTCCGGCCACGGAGACGGCTGAGCCCCGCTGCTCCTGCCCCGCCGAAGAAGCCGCCGTCGCCGCCGGTCCAAAGCTCCGGACTCGGCCACCCGCCAACCTGAGCAGCCAGGCCCCCCCACTCCAAGCTGAGGAGGCTATTCGCGCATCCGCTCTACAGCACCCCCGAGAGGCCGGCCGAGAAGCTGCTCAACGGGCAGGAGGCGCTGCGTTACTACCGGCGGAAAATAGCCCGCTGGAACAGGTGCGTGGGCCCGGACGTGGGGGGAAACGCGGCTCGGGCGCATAAGACCCGCGTTGGAAAAACCTGCTTGTCGCTGCGATGCCTTGCGGGGGCGGGGGTGAGGGAAGAGCGTGGGTGTTTTAAAAGGTCGCAGCCGGCCTGGGGGGCTTGCCAGCACCCCCCCGCACCCCGAACCCGGGTGCGGGGGGTGCTGGCAAGCCCCCCAGGCCGGCTGCGACCTTTTAAAACAGCCGGAAAGCCGTTTTTTGGGGGGGGGGGGGTTTAGTTGCACGGATTAATTGACTTTACATTGTTTCCTATGGGAAACAATGTTTCGTCTTACGAACCTTTCGTCTTACGAACCTCCTCCTTGCACCAATTAAGTTCGTATCATGAGGTATTACTGTATTTGCAAGGAGAGGATTTTTTCAAAATAATAGCAGAACATTCACATATGACATTTGTAATTTTAGCCTGTATCATCCATTATACTATGATAAATTAATAAATTTGATAATTTGTGGGAAACCAGTAATTCACCATAAGAAAATGTGGTTCCTTTGTCCTCTACACCAGTGTTTCCCAACCTTTTTTGAGCCACGGCACATTATTCATGTTTTCAAAATTCTGGGGAACACTGAACGGGGGCGGGGCGGGGGGGGGGGCTAAAGAAAAGTTTGGACAAAAAAAATATCTCTTCTTCCATTTCACTCTATTTCTCCCTCCCTCTTTCTCTCCCTTCCTTCCCTTCTTTCTCTCCATCCCTCTTTCTTTCTTTCTTCCTCTCTTTTTTGCTCACTTTCTCTCTCCCTCCTTCCCTCCCTCTATGTCTTTCCCTCTCCCGCCTTTCCCCCTTTCTTTCTCTCTCTCTCTTGCTTGCTTTCCCTCTCTTTCTCTTGCTTTCTTTCTCTCTCATTCTCTCTCCCCTCCTTTTTCTCTCTCTCTCTTTCTCTCTCGTTCACCATGCCAGCAACAGAGAGAAAAAGAAAGAGCGAGAGAGAACCGGAGACAGAGTGGAGTGCGCAGCAGCCATCAGCCTCCTCGCCCTCCCAGACGTCCCCAGCGCCCGGCCTCGCGCCGCCTCCAGTTAGCCCGGCCGACTTTTCCTTGCTGCCGTTTTCTCTTCATGGCGCAAAGCCACACAGTCCCGGACTCCCGGATCGCTTGCTTCTCCGGCCAAACGCGCCCCTGGCTTCTCCGCCCTGCTCCATTGCCCGCCCGATCCGCCCACTCTCCTCCGCCGCCGCCGCCGCTCGCTTCTCCGGTCAGCAAAGCCATCTGCCCAGGAAAGCGCCTGGCCGGAGAAGCGAGCAATCCGGGAGTCCAGGACTGTGTGGCTTTGCGCCATGAAGAGAAAACGGCAGCAGGGAAAAGTCGGCCGTTTTCTCTTCATGGCGCAAAGCCACACAGTCCCGGACTCCCGGATTGCTCGCCCCAAGGCAGGAGGCGGAGGAGGAGGAGGAGAGTGGGCGGATCGGGCAGGCAATGGAGCAGGGCGGAGAAGCCAGGGGCGCGTTTGGCCGGAGGCACCGTGGGGAGGCAGGGGCAGCCGCGGCTCCCTTTACTCCTACTGCCGCACCTCCCTGCCCCTGCCTCCTTTTTCCCGCCTTCCTTCTTTGGGGCTCAGCAGGAGAACGCCGGATACGGCGGTCCGGCACCGGCAGCGCCCCGCCCAGCTGGAGCTTCCTAGGAGCGCCACGGCACACCTGACGGTGTCTCGCGGCACACTAGTGTGCCACGGCACACCGTTGGGAAACGCTGCTCTACACCGATATTTTTTCCTACCCACTCCAAATAATTTGATATAGCCCAAAGTCGCTCAACAAAAATTGTCATCAAGTTGTAACTGATGACAATTACAGAGAGAGCCAGGGTGGCGCAGTGGTTAGAGTGAAACACTGCAGAACTATAGGTTACTTCAGCTAACTGCTAGCTGCAGTTCAGCAGTTCAAATCACACCACCATCTCAGGGTTGACTCAGCTTTCCATCCTTCAGTGGTGGGTAACATGAGGACCCATATTGTTGGGGGCAATATGTTTGTTGATTCTGTAAACTGCTTAGAGAGGGCTGTAAAAGCACTATGAAGCCTAAATGCTATTGCTATTGTTAATTGTAATATGTCAGAAAGAAAAAACTTGGCAAGCTTCATTGAATTTTAAAGAAATTTAAATTTTGTTCCAATTCCATTTATTTCTTGGCCTGATATTACCTATTTTGGAAATTTTCCTCTGACATGTCATTCAAAGTACAGACTTTGTCCTGAGAAAGATTATGTCTCTCTGCTCTGCATTAATGGGAGCAGCTGAAAAGTTGGTTTCTGTTAAAAAGACTGTTTCATTTTTGGCTACAAGATACTACCGCACTTAAAATGTATTTTTTAATTGAAAAGTTATGTTGAGAACGTTCAGACTGTAGATTTCTCAAAGCAGCTATCTATGATCAGAATCATTTTTGGTAGCATCTCAAAATTTCATATTCCCAGCTGTGAAAACAGAAAAAACCCCAAAACCTTGATATGTCTGGTCCGTGATGCAATTGAAAGCTTACTTTGTATCCAGCCCTATCTACTGTTTTAAACCAAAAAGCAGATGTGTGTAGGGTTTTATTTCTTTTCCCTATGCAGTTTTGAACAGAAATTTTCTTAAAGTTGATATCCACCCAGATGATTTTTCCAGCACAAAACCCAGCTGGATTTCAGTTTTCCTTAGATATTTCCATAAATGTTTCATTAACTGCCATGGGAATTTTGCATTTCTGTTTTTCTGTTATATTCTTACATTTTCACCTCATAATAATTATTCAGTGGCCTGTAAGACTAAGCATTGCATTATCAGTTATCACTAAACATTTTGAGAGGAAATACTTTTTTAAAAGAATATCAAAGATGGGAAATAAATATATTCACAATAAAGGAGAATATTTGTAGCTCAGGATTGAAATGAGGGGTCATGCAGAATCATTTTGCTTAAGGTAATGAACTATTTTACCAAGAAATATGCTCTCTCTGTTTTTAAAAAGCATTAGACTAAGTATGGAAATTATTAAAAGTATCTCATTCATTATGCATACACACCTACATACATATAGTGAAACATCTTGAATTAATATAACGAGAATAATTATAAGATTTTTACTATCACATTAGATGGCTGCAATGTTATCTTTCTAAGTGCTGTCTTTAATTTAGACCATTGATGGCTCATTTGTGCCAATGTCTTTCCAAACGGTAATTTTTTATGCAGATTACCAGCATTTATAATAATGTACAGCAGTAAATGTCTTACTTTGCTTTTTATTTTAATAAAAAAATAAAATTACAAAATGTTAAAAACAAAAATACATCAATATAAATATGATCTTCGACCATCAATACAGTTTGGATTAACAATTAATAGTATTGATATTTTATTTTATTTATTTATTTATTTATTTTGTCAAGTACATATTGGTGCTATACAAAGATATAATAATATTCATATACATGATACTAGTAAAAAAAGAAACATTAGGACAGGACGGAAGGCATGCATAAGGGAGAGGTCAACAGTGGATAGTCTAAGAGTAAAGTTTGGGGGGCTGGGGTGAAGATACTACAGAGTCTGGTAGTGAATTCCATGCATCAACAACTCAGTTACTAAAGTCGTATTTACTGCAGTCGAGTTTAGAGCAGTTTATATTAAGTTTGTATCTGTTGTGCTCCAACCAGCTGCTCTTCATGCGCATGGGAGTGCCAGAAACTGGAAGAACAGCTGGCCAAGGCACATGCGCATGCCTGGAAGACCATCTTCCGGTTTCCTTCTTGTGCGCCGACCACCTGGTCTTCTGGTTTCTGGCTGACATGCATGTCCAAAGACCAGCTTGCTGACGTGCATGCGGGAAAAGAAGATGGTCTAGCATGCACATGTTGGAAACCAGAAGATTGCTTTCTCAGCACATGCATGTGCACCAGGCAGCTGCTCTTCTGGGATTTGGCATGTGTGCGTGTGCTCCCAGATTTTAATGTGTACCGGTATGAAGGTCTTGCGATATTCGGGTTTCTTCCCGTGTAGGAGTTAGAGATTTCTGGCGACATTTCGACGAGGTCCCACTCGTCATCTTCAGGCTGATGCTTCTGTCTTGTTCTAGGACGAACACATCGAACCCTGAGCTGTCTTCCCTCTATAAATACTGGTGGGTAGGTGTGCTGTGCTGGCGTCATTGATGTAATTGATGTATGCTGATTAGTTGATGTTTGTGGATTGGGGGTGATATCCTGAGTAGTTGGAGCCTGCAGGCTATTTAGCTGTTCTGTAATGTGTGTCTGGGGTGTAACAATTTTTGTTTGGCTGTGAGTTTGTGGTCTGATCATGTGTTTATGGTGTTTGTCGGTTTGCTTTGTGTGCACGTCAGAGGGGGCTGCAACCGTTGGGAGCACTGCTATAGTTTGGCTCCTGGGTAGTGGTTGTACAGACCAAATACAAATTTGTTTTCGGAGATTTTCACGGGTATATGTATGTAGATTGTTCTGAGTTTGGGTTTTACCCTGTGTAATATTTTGAGTGTCTATGTGACGTTTCCGTGAAATCACATTCACTATCATCAGGCTAAAGTTGTTAGCTTCATGCTGCTTTGAATATAGTATATATTATATTACTATATATATAATAAATTTGGAAAGGAAATATGCCTAAAAATACACCTAATATATTATTTGAAGATATGGTTTTAAATTGTTTGAAAACCACCTGTTCAATTACCCCTTTGTTGAAAAAACAAATACAGTGTTCCCTCGATTTTCGCGGGTTCGAACTTCGCGAATAGCCTAGACCACGGTTTTTCAAAAAATATTAATTAAAAAATACTTTGCTGTTTTTTTCCTATATTATGGTTTTCCCCACACGATGACGTCATATGTCATCGCCAAACTAATAATTTTTGCAAATAACAAAAAAAATAATTATTGTTCATAAATAATTATGTTTATAAATATCAGGATCACTAAGTGTCTTATTCAATGGTGAGTACCAGTAATAGTTGTGAGTAAATGATTGTTAAGGGAATGGGAAATAATAATTTAGGGGTTTAAAGTGTTAAGTGATGGCTTGTGATACTGTCCATAGCCAAAAATGGTGTATTTACTTCCGCATCTCCACTTCACGGAAATTCGACTTTCGCGGGCGGTCTCAGAACGCATCCCCCGTGGAAATCGAGGGAACACTGTAATTCAAATGTAGTTAAATAGCATATTATGACAATCCTGCAAATGAAGAAAAGCTTATTTTTCCAATGTTGTGTAATAAGAGTTATCATGGATACTTCTCAATGCACGAAGTGTCACTACTTCTTAATCCCTTAATACATTTGAAATAGAAGGAGTATAGGCAAGGTGGCATATATGAATTTGACAAACAGATATTTGATTCAAAACATGATTTTTATTCAAATCCAAAGAATTTTAAGATTAAAGTGCAGCCACAGTACAACAAACTCAATTCCATAAGGCTTAAGTGTTCCAACTCCTGAACTGTTTCTATGCACACTTTTAAGGTCTATGTTTGTTATGCAAAATAGAAATCCAAGACTTTTTTTTAAAAAAAAATCAACTTCAATTTATCCTATCATCAATGTGCTACAAAGTTTAGAATGCTGGATGATGAGTAGGAAAAAACTGGTGATTGCAAATATTTAATGTCAACATATTGGCCATATTCAGATGTTACATAAAAAAGAAAAGTCATCTCCATCTACCTAGGATGCTAATGCAATTTAAGGACAGACAGCTGTATGAACAGTTTGTACCCAGGAAGCTTTGAAGCTTACAGCTGTGTTCATATTGATTTCCATATGACCCGAATCCTTAAAAAAAGTCAGATATTAATGTATATTATGTGAAGCAAGCCATTATGGCTTACAGAACGTGTCAACTAGTCAATAGTTTTATTTATTTATTTTATTTTGTCCAATACACAATGAGGTGGGTATATAAATACATGATGAAGGTTATAGAGGAGATACTCATAGTAAAATATATCTAAGAAAGAATAGAAGAGAAGATATAGTAATAGAACATATCAATGAAAGAGTAGCAGAAGAGATATAGAAATAGGAGAAAGGTATAGGAGATATAGGAGAGCAATAGAACGGGACGGAAGGCACTCTAGTGCACTTGTACTCGCCCCTTACTGACCTCTTAGGAATCTGGATAGGTCAACTGTAGATAATCTAAGGGTAAAGTGTTGGGGGTTTGGGGATGACACTATGGAGTCCGGTAATGAGTTCCACGCTTCGACAACTTGGTTACTGAAGTCATATTTTTTACAGTCAAGTTTGGAGCGGTTAATATTAAGTTTAAATCTGTTGTGTGCTCTTGTGTTGTTGTGGTTGAAGCTGAAGTAGTCGGCGACAGGCAGGACGTTGCAGCATATGATCTTGTGGGCAATTCTTAGATCTTGTTTAAGGCGTTAAGGCGTCTAAACTTTCTAGGCCCAGGATTGAAAGTCTAGTCTCGTAGGGTATTCTATTTCGAGTGGTGGAGTGAAGGACTCTTCTGGTGAAGTATCTTTGGACATTTTCAATGGTGTTAATGTCTGAGATGCAATATGGGTTCCAAACAGATGAACTGTATTCGAGGATGGGTCTGGCAAAAGTTTTGTAAGCTCTGGTAAGTAGTGTGAGATTGCCAGAGCAGAAGCTACCTCGGATTAATAGTGATGTCTACAACAAACCATTGTTAAAACAAATTAGTATGGAGTGAATTTAGCTTCTCTCTAGAGCTTCACATTGCTCTCAAATTAAACTTGGCTGATTTGGCAGTTATTTTTTGTCCTCCAATGAGGATTTCAGCTCCTGAACGTTATTTTCTAAAATTCCCTCAGGTGTTTGCACATTTCTCCTCAGTCAATTCAGGGTGACAATCTGCTTAAAATTGTATCTTTGCTCAAAATCTTGGCTCTGAGAACTGGCAAGTATCTTGTTTGTTATTTCTGGTTTTATTTTTATTTCTGGAGCTGGTTTTCTGAAACAAATAATGGTGGTAAAATCAAGGTTGCCTTGCACATGTTGATTCTAACTAAGAAATCTTTTAATCCCCTTTAGGAGAAGATTTATTCCATTATTATTAATGGGCATTTATGAAACTATGAAAGCATCTTTAAAAAATACAATCAAGATTACAAAGTGATTGAATCAATAAGAACAGAAATTTTAGTATACAGTGGAACCCCGACATACGAGCAGCTCTACTTACGAGCTACTCGAGATACGAGCTGCGAGATTAGAGAAATTTTTGCTCGACTCACGAGCTCACATTCGAGATACGAGCCGAGAAGACCCGGGCTGGCTTGCTTTGCTTCCGAGCGGAAAAGCCGCGCGTGTGTTTTAAAACATCGGAGCCGGCATGGGGAGGCTTTTAATCAGCCCCCGAGCATCCAACCCGGACTCGGGGGTTGATTGAGAACCTCCCCATGCCGGCTCCGATGTTTTAAAACACACGCACGGCTTTTCCGCTGCCTCCTAAAGTGGGGAAGTTCGCCAGGAGGCAGCAGAAAAGCCGCGCGTGTGTTTTAAAACATCGGAGCCGGCATGGGGAGGCTCTCAATCAACCCCCGAGCCCGGGTTGGGGGCTCGGGGGCTGATTAAAAGCCTCCCCATGCCGGCTCCGATGTTTTAAAACACACGCGCGGCTTCTTTGCTGACTCCTGGTGAACTTCCCCGCTTCAGCCGACGTCTTTTCCCCTCAGCCCTCGGGCTTGCACGCATTAATCGCTTTTACATTGTTTCCTATGGGAAACAATGTTTCGACATACGAGCTGTTCGACGTGCGAGCCTCCTTCCGGAACCAATTAAACTCGTAAGTCGGGGTTCCACTGTACAGTGTTCCCTCGATTTTCGCGGGTTCGAACTTCGCGAAAAGTCTATACCACGGTTTTTCAAAAATATTAATTAAAAAATACTTTGCGGGTTTTTTCCCTATATCACGGTTTTTCCCGCCTGATGACATCATATATCATCGCCAAACTTTCATCTGCCTTTATTAAATATTTTTTTAAATAAACTTTAATAAATAAACATGGTGAGTAATAATCTAAATGGTTGCTAAGGGAATGGGAAATTGCAATTTAGGGATTTAAAGTGTTAAGAGAAGGCTTGTGATACTGTTCATAGCCAAAAATAGTGTATTTACTTTCGCATCTCTACTTCGTGAAAATTCGACTTTCGCAGGTCGTCTCGGAACGCATCCCCCGCGAAAAGCGAGGGAACACTGTACTTCATAATTGCATTCTATATAATCCATGAAATGCCATTATACAGTTGTTTCGGTATTATTTTTAAAACAACCAAAATATTTTACACATGCTCGCTCACTATCAGAAGGTAACAACCAAACCAAAATATTTTACTCATGCTTGTTTACTATCACAACTTGTGAATTTTTTACCAAGCATTTTCCTTTGCCATCAGCTGTAGAAATATTTTGGACCTTGCCTATTTTTGGATTTCGATTGCAGTTTGACTCAGAATGCTCAGTCAATAGATTTCATTACTTTATTTCCATTTTAAAATAAAGTCTGTTGGTGACTTGCAAAAAACTAAATTAAACTAAACTAAATTAAACTAAACCATCTTATCCCCAAATCTGAGTTTTTTAGCAGTTTCCAAAATATCATAAGGTGCATAAAATATGGATATATTTCCAGATAACAAGTGCTATTAGCAGAGTAGATACATCTTCTGGTTTCCATATGACTTCAGCACAGTGTAGTCGCCTGATCTATACCAGTTGATCTACTGTAGGGGTAGCAAAGTTGGCTCTTCTATGACATGTGGACTTCAACTCCCAGAATTCCTGAGCTGGCATGATTGGCTCAGGAATTCTGGGAGTTGAAGTCCACAAGTCATAGAAGAGCCAACTTTGCCTAGCCCTGGTCTAGTGGTTAAGACACCAGGAAACCATGTCTGGCTTCTAATCCAGCCTTAGAAATAAAAACCAGCTGGTTGGCTTTGGGCCAGTTACTTTCTCACAGTCCAATTTACATCACAGGGTTGTTGTTGAGGGGAAAATAAGAGGAAGGAATGCTGGATGTGTTGGATATTTATAAAAATAATAAAGGTGATATAAATGAACAAAAAGAACAGTTTAAAGTCATCTGTTGCATGTGCCAAGAACAGAAGGAGGAGTTCAGAAAGTTGCACTTGGAAGATAAAAAACCCATTTTAGGTTGAATAATTTCTAGAGCTCACAGTCCCCGTTCAGTTAGACTCTATACATGCTATTTGCTATGACCGCAAAGCAAGTCACTGTTCAATCCCTTCCTTCTCCTTTAACCTAACAAGGAATATTTTAAAAGTTTGGCTCCAGTAAGACTGTGAGTTTCAGAAATGGTACCATTTTCCAATTTTTCACAGAGAAGTCATTGATGTTTCATTACTTTCCGCATCATTTTAAATGCATTATGTAATTTGTAATGCTTTGACCCGATTAAAAAAAAGAGATGAAAAATGTTCATCAAAGGGATATAGGAAGCTTGTAGAAGCTAACAAGAATGTGTTAGTGAAGAGAATTCTTTTAATTTATAGTCACTCTTTGCTTCCCCAAACACCAACTCTTGTTTGAGTGAGCTAGTCATTATCCAATCTTTTTCAATAGGTGAAGAGCACCTATTAAACTGATGCTTGTTTATATTTTTAAGCTCAGTATTTTAACTCACTTTTAATCCTTGCTTATTTCCTCGTTTTGCTGCCAAGGCAGCCTACTTTCTTGATGGGTTTTCTTCCCTGCAGTTCCTTTTTATGGCAATGTTTTGAAGCAGATGCTTTGGCTGCTTCTGCCGTTGATCCTGCCAGCTTCATGATTCCTTCTTGCTGTTCAAGATCATAACTCTTCGTATGCCAAGGCCCAATTATAAGGGCTACATTTTTAAAAAAAATCCATAGAGGAAATGCTTAACACAGAGACATAGAAAGAAAGAGTTAGTGAGTCTGCTCTCCCCAACCTCGACTTCCCTGTTTCAAGGATGCATATTCTCTAAGATCTCATTTGTTTATTTGTTTCCAGAACTGAAGACGTTCCAGCGCTTTAAATAAACATTTCAAAAACTTAGTACAATTTATTGCTTTTACTATGTTCTTATGGGAAACTGTCTTGCAGCAAAAAGAGAGAGAGAGAGAGAGACTTGGTTGCTAGTTCCACAGCTATAGCAATTTTGAGAAAGCATCAAATCAGAAACATTGTCTGTCTTTCTGCAAAATATTACATTGAAATGAACTGAAGAAGCTTCTTTTGGTGAGAAGCAAAGCATCTTCAAAGAAAAACAAGGAAGTCCAGTTGCCTCTTGAAAAAGCACCTTTGGGACAACCGTGACTTAGATGGCTAGGAATCTTCATAGATAGGCTGGGGAAGAGTGCTCTAGGAACCTGATAGCGAACCTATGCCACTTGTGCTGGAAGTAGCATGCAGAGCCATCGTTCCAGGTATGCAAGCCATCACCCATTGTTCTTCTGAGTTCTGGTGTGCTGGCCAGCTGGTCTTCACATGCATGGGAGTGCTGGAAACCAGAAGAGCAGCTGCCCAGTCCACATGTCTGCACCTGGAAGACAATCTTCCAGTTTCCAGCATACGCATGCGCACTGGGCATCTGGTCTTCTAGTTTCTGGCACATGTGCATGCACAAAGACCAGTTGGCCATCACATATGCATATGCTGGAAACTGGAAGATTGTCTCCCTAGCATGCGTATGTGGACTGAATGCTGCTCTTCTGGTTACCGGCACATGCGTGCATGCCCCCATTTCAGCACTTGGTGCCAAAAAGGTTCACCAACACTGCTCTAGGACATGAACGATTAATGGACATGACCTCCAGGTACTTTATATCCCAAAATCTATCTCGGACTTTTTAGAAATACAATACAGAATGTCCTGAATTGGTTCTTTACTCATGCTTTCTCATAATTTATGTAAAACTTTTTATATTAAAGTTCAGCAAAGGGTTAAGGCAGAGCTTTGTGGATAGATATCACATCTCGTGGTATAATGAGCTTTTTACCAAAGTAATTAAAATGTGTTTATAATTAATACAGATGAATTGGTTCCTGCACAATAGTAGTTAGGAGATTAACAAAGGCCACATTTTGGCAACAGGATTACATTCCTTTCCAAGAACTATGGGACTTTATCCAAGGAATGTCTGTCCAACCCAGCTGATTCTTCAGAGGTGCCATATGGTACTGTTATCCATTACTTTTCCATAAAAGGCAGCCATATGACATAACTGATCTTCAAAATGTTGTCAGAAGGCATTACCTGGGCACGCTGTGAACTGCTCTCCACCCCCTCCCCCAAATTGAGCAGGGACATGGGCTATTAATTAGGAGCAGACAAAATAAGCCCACACATGCTGGGAACTTGGCTTCCTTTCCTGTCAATTGAGCATCTCAAACTGCTCAAGCTGACAATGAGAACAAATTATTTCCTACTCTTAAAACATTATATCCTTCTCTAATGGGTACAATATGATAAACACACACACAGAGTACCTAAATGTTACAATCACACACAAATTTCTCAACCAGGTAACTGAAAAAAAGTTTGAACTTAAAAGTTTTGTAATATATTCATAAAGCCAACAAGATTTACTGGATTGCAACTGTATAGTCTTATCTACTCATTTATTCAATTGTTCAGTGGGAACTTGTATTTAATATTAGATTAGTGAAAAGGGGAAAGAAATGGGGAATTAAAAATATTATAAACACACACACACATAGACACACACACATGAGCACTCAGGAACTTTAAAAATATTGCATGCGGATTGTTAGATTCACATGTTAGATTGTTAGTCACAGCAACAGTTCAGCACCTTTATTTCTATTAGTTAGAACTCATATGGACTGTCGGAAGATCGCAGGGAAGTCACTTTTAAGGGCTTCCCTGAAACCTGCTGGCCACTGACACCAGTTTGTTTCTCCTGTCGCAGGATAAGCTAATCAATAGTGGCTATGCAAATTTGTACTGTGTATGTCAGTATGTAACAAGGATATCAAAACCTATATCAGAATAAGGAAATAATCACTTTTGTATCACTTTTATATTATTCATTATAAAACTACCTGCCTGTACCTTGTAGCCTTTAGGAGTCAGAGAAAGAGAATTTTATTTCTAATGCTGACTCTGCCAAATCAATATTAGCATCTCTTTATGTACTGATAGATATATAATTCAGTAAAGAATATTTTTAATGTGTAGGGTTCTTGGTATTTTTCTATGTCCCCAAAGAGTTAATGTATAAAACACAATAGCCATGCTGTTCTGCATAAACCTATTCAACAAAAAAAGATAAATTGACGAGTCTATTGAAGAATGGTAGAATATAAATACAGCAAATGGTTATCTCTCTCTCCCCCCCTCTCTCTGTGACATACATTTATTCTCATAACATTATCACACAGATGGATTTTAAATCCAGAAAGCAACACTTCACATTAATAGTACCAGTTACTCAGAGTGATTTTAGATGAAAGGAAGAATGTTACTCACACTTACTAATTTTAAGGACATGTCCAGAGTAGGATGGATTTCTCTTGGCATCCAAATTCAACAGAGATACTTCAATATTCAAGCTCAGACTGTGTCCTCAAGTGTGTGTTCAAGCACTATCAGGGACACCAGTGATGGGTTGTAAATGATTTTGCTACCAGTTCAAGTGCGCATGCATATGCGCACAACACTTTTGTGCATGCACAGAAGCGTCCCAGGCAGTTGGAAGACAAAGAGAGAAGTTACCAGGAATAAATGTGCCATATTCCAGCTTCATCCTGTATTTGAACAGACAGACTTCTTAGTCCTGCCATAAAGCTGGAAGGGGATGTGATGGCTCAGCGGTTAAATATGCTGAGTTTCTTAGATGGAAAGTTGACAACCCAGGTTTGAGAACCAAGCGCCACATGATGAAATGCTCTTGCCCCAGCTTCTGCCAACCTAGCAGTTCTACAGCTTGCAAATGCAAATAGATGAATAGGTACCACTTTGGTGGGAATGTAACAGCATTTTGTACACTTCAAGTGAGGTGCATGATCATGGAAGTTTCTTTGGACAATGCTGGTTTCATTGACCAAGAAATGGCAATGAGCACCACTCCCTAGATTCGGATACAACTGAACAGAGGAAACCTTTACATTTTCCATAAATCCTTCCCATGAGCTCCTTCTGCAATCATTCAGCTGTGTTACTCAATATGACCAGGTACTTCATGCCCCAAAGAAACAAATTTCTTGCTACTGATTTCTCTTATATATTGTTTTCTCCTAATGAATCACTTAACTGAACAAACAGTAAAGATTCAGGCAGTTCAGCCCAACTCTCTAAGCATGATTTTGCAAGAGCTCTGCTCATCTGGAATGCAGAAGACAATTGTCCACTGGGGTTTCACTTAATTTCTTACTGTTGCAGATCTGCCAATTTTGCTTTCTTTGCCTTTTCAAATGTTTATTTTTAAACTGTCCTATTTTCATATTAATTTCTCCTGCTCATACCAGACAATTTGCAAACACGCACATGCATAATTTTACACATTTTTTCTGACCAGACATTTTGGTTTGTAATTTTGTTTCATATACACCATTTTGCCAACAAAAATTTGCTAATATTAATCATTTTTGTACATTTTTAAAAGGAAGACATTTGCATTTTTGTACAGGCAGGATTTTCTGGATTGGTGAACCACAATGACAATTTCCAAAAAGGATTATTGAAGTTTTGTTTGTGTAACAGCTCAACAGTAAGAATTAAATGAATCTCTCAATACCTTCTAATCATCTAAATTATGCTTGTACCTACTTATTCAACTATTCCTTTGCTGAGTAGTGATCAGGCACTTAATATGCCAATGCCAAAGAGCATCACCCAAAGATGCTCTATCTCCCAAAATTATTCTTCCCTTGCCACGCTACATTGAAAATCAAATCAAACCTTTATTATCAATGCACAATGTGTACAATATACAAGGTGTGTGTACAATGAAATTGTAGGTGAAATGCCTTTAATATATAAAGTAGTCTTTGATTTACAGCTACAACTGGGACCAGAACACGTGTCACTGTGTAATGAGGTATTAAGTGAGTCACTCCCAATATTGCAAGCATTTTTGATGCAGTTGTTAAATGAATCAAACATTCACTAACTAAATCCAGCTTCTCCAATTCAGTTTGCTTGTTTCTACTCATGTAGGAACCTTGTAAATGATGATAATATGATCTTGGGACACTGCAACTGTCATAAATATCTACCAGGTGCCTAGCCCCCAATTTTTAATCATGTGAGCATGGAATGCTATAATTGTTACATGTGTGAAGATCAGTTTTAAGTCACCTTTTTCAATGCCTTTGTTACTTTGAAAGATCGTTAAACAAATCTTCGTAAGTCAAGGACTATCTATACTAAAAGTTAGCATTTGTTCTCTGATTGATATTAAAGACAACATATTTAAAATGTATTATTTGTAAAATATTATCCAGGCCAGTTTTTTTTTTTTAATCCGTCTTCCTCTCAAATATGTGCCCTTTACAAAGGGCAAGAACAATAAACAAATGTAACAGAACCAACTGTGAGAAATTTTCCTAAAAGCTTCCATGTAGTTTTTTGAACATTGGGTTGATGTAGAATTTTTACATGAAGAAAAATAATAATGGGGTGAAATTGTTTTTAAACACAATGCTTTTTTTCTCTTGTAGATATTTTGGACATCTCCACATGACAGATGAGATTGCCTTTTAAAAAAATGCTATAGTTCTTTTACTAATGCCTTAGGAATATTGGTGCCATTTATGGAAGCCCATTAAGAAATTTTGTGACATTAATTTGCTCATTGAGACCAGTGTTTCTCAATCTTAGCAACTTTAACTCTCAGAATTTTACAGCCAGCATGACAATTTGGAATTCTGGGTGTTGAAGTCTGTACGTCCTAAAGTTACCATGGTTGAAAAACATCGACTTAAGTCTTTGGTTATGAGTACTTGGCTTTGGCAATCAGGTTTTGATATATTCAACTAATTCAATTATTGTATCTACAAAAATAATAATATTGATAGAATTGAACGCTTTAAAGCTTTTCAAGTAGACTTCCTGAATGTTTCTATGGGTAAAGACCTACAGACAAAAGAATGGAATAGCATACAGCACTTTTTGTACTTTTTCAATGTTTTTAATGAAGTTCTTATTTTACACTGTTCCCTCGCTTTTCACTGGGGATGCGTTCAGAGACTGCCTGTGAAAGTTGAATTTCCGTGAAGTAGAAATGCGGAAGTAAATGCACTATTTTTGGCTATGAACAGTATCACAAGCCTTCCCTTAACCCTTTAAACCCCTAAATTGCAATTTTCCATTCCCATAGCAACCATTCAGATTATTACTCACCATGTTTATTTATTAAAGTTTATTAAAAAAATATTTATTAAAGGCAGACGAAAGTTTGGCAATGACATATGACATCATCGGGTGGGAAAAACCGTGGTATAGGGAAAAAACCCGCAAAGTATTTTTTAATTAATATTTTTGACAAACTGTGGTATAGACTTTCCGCAAAGTTCGAACCCGCGAAAATCGAGGGAACACTGTATATCATTTCATCATAACAACTATAATTAAGTTGTAAGATAACGCTATTTATCTCATGAAAAAGTAAATAGTGTGTTCTACATAGAAGATGCTTAAGATTCTAAAAGTATAGGCCAAGAAAGTATGGAGAAGCTATTGCCAAGCATATTTTCGAACAATCTTAGTATTGCCAACAAACAGCTTAGGCAAATACAGTGGTTTCTGAGGTACCGGTATTTATAATACAACAACAGCAGCCGGCACTTCAAAAAGTGCAACTAAACAATCATATCTTCTGCATAAGAATGCTCTGGAAGATCCCCCCTTCCCACATTAATATAAGGAATGAAATAATAAATGTGCAGGCTGGTACACAATTCTGCCATAATTTGAATTTTTTAAAGATTATGCAATATATTTCTTGGCAATTTGGGTTCATCAAAATGTATGCATATAATTATACATTATGTGTGTAGATAACATAATGATTTGACAAAACACATAGGACAACACATAGGAGTCTACGGAGAGGGGCGGCATACAAATCAAATCAAATCAAATCAAATCAAATAATAAATAAATAAACAAACAAACAAACAAACTAGAGAGTGCCCATTTCAGAAAGATGGCATAGTGAAGCTCCCAATTTATTTATAATAATAGTTTAAAGTTCAGTCACACTAGAGTTGGGGAACAAGTCCATGGGCTATTTTCATGTGGCTTTAACTTTCAAATAACTGCCGAGACTGCGTAGGCAACAAGGAAAGAGGGAGTGCTCCAGAAACAAAGGGGGGTAGAGGGAAAAAAGATAGAAACATAGAAGATTGACGGCAGAAAAAGACCTCATGGTCCATCTAGTCTGCCCTTATACTATTTCTTGTATTTTATCTTAGGATGGATATATGTTTATCCCAGGCATGTTTAAATTCAGTTACTGTGGATTTACCAACCATGTCTGCTGGAAGTTTGTTCCAAGCATCTACTTCTCTTTCAGTAAAATAATATTTTCTCACATTGCTTCTGATCTTTCCCGCAACTAACCTCAGATTGTGCCCCCTTGTTCTTGTGTTCACTTTCCTATTGAAAACACTTCTCTCCTGAACCTTATTTAACCCGTTATTATATTTAAATGTTTCGCTCATTTCCCTTCTGCTCTTCAGACTATACAGACTGAGTTCATTAAGTCTTTCCTGATACGTTTTATACGTTCCCTTTTATCAATATCTTTTTGTAGATGAGGTCTCCAGAACTGAACACATTATTCCAAATGTGGTCTCACCAGGGCTCTATACTGTGGGATCACAATCTCCCCCTTCCTGCTCGTTAAAGCTCTAGCTATGCAGCCAAGCATTCTGCTTGCTTTCCCTACCGCCTGACTGCAATTTAGGGGAAGATTTAGGGGACGGCTGCTATATCAGGGGTCTTTAACCTTGGCAACTTTAAGACTTGTGGATTCTGGGATTCTCATTCTGATGATATAATTCCTTATTTTTACTCTTCTCTTCAGGATTCTGGGAGTTGAAGGCCCCAAGTCTTAACGTTGCCAAGGTTGGAGACCCCTGTGCTGTATAATCTTGCAATGTACTTTTAACTTCATCCACTGACATCACATAGCTCTTGAGAAAGAAAGATTCCCTACTGTTGTACAAGAAGATCATGGGCGAACAATTAAATCAGAAGATGAGCCTTTCAAGAAGGAAGCTGCTTTGCTACAGATATAAAAATTCAGCTAGTTAATTTTCTGCTGGCATAATTGGCAAAGATCTGTTAATGAGATCAGCTGAGAAAATATTCCCCATGAAGTTCAGTCTCAAAGGGAATTCATTCCTTACTCTTTCCCTTGTCGGCACCAACCAAATATAGCCACATTCTATCCAGTCTTTAAGAATGACAAACGTAAGAAAAACAAAGTGGCCGTCTCAGGATAAAATTAGATGTTCAGCAAAAAACACAGGTCTGGGAACCTGGCTGTTGCCCTTCCACTACACAAAATGTGGATGGAGTTGTAAATTAGATTAGCTTATTATTAGAGTTGGAAGAGACCATTTCAGACAAATGGCAGTCCAGTCTCCCTTTGAAACTCTCAAGTGCTGGAACACTCACAACCTCCATAGGCAAGCTGTTCCACTGGTTGATCGCTCTCACTGTAATAAAGAACATAAGAACATAAGAAGAGCCATGCTGAATCAGGCCAAAGCCCATCAAGTCCAGCATTCTCTGTCACACAGTGGCCCACCAATTGTCCATGGAGATCTTGAGCAGAAAGAGAAGGCAAGACCCTCCCTTTCCCTTGACTCCCAACAAATGGTACTCAAGGGAATCCTGCCTGCCTCAACCAACATAGAGGCGGCACATGGACATCCGTTTCAATAATCACTGATACACTTGGCATCCATGAATCTGTCTAATCCTGCCTTGAAGCTATCAAGGCTGACAGCTGTCACGACCTCTTCTGGAAGTGAATTCCATAAACCAACGACCATCTGGATGAAGAAATATTTCCCTTGATTTGTCCTCCCTTACCTATGAGCTTTAGGGAGTGCCCCCTTGTCCTAGTATTGTGTGATAGAGAAAATAATTTTTCTCTATCCACCTTTTCTATCCCATGCATGATTTTATACACTTCAATCAAGTCTCCCCTTGAACGCTGTCTTTCAAGGCTGAAGAGACCAAGGCGTTGCAACCTGGTTTCATAAGGGAAGTGCTCCATTTCCTTTATCATTCTTGTTGCCCTTTTTTGCAACGCTTCTCCTTATTTACAGGTTGAATCTCTCCTTGGTCAGCTTCCATCCATTATTCATTGTCTGGTCTTCCCGTGCCTTAGAAAACAGCCTGACCCCCTCCTCTCTGTGGCAGCTCCTCAAATATTGAAACACTGCTATCACATTTCCCCTGGTCCTTCTCTTCACTGGCCATGGCCATGCGCAGTTCCTGAAACCGCTCTTTGTATGTTAAAGTTTCCAGTCTCCTAATCATCCTAGTTGCTCTACTCTGCACTTTCTCTAGAGTTGGGGCATTTAGTATGAAAAAAGTTAGAGCAATGAGAAAGGGGGGTGTTATTTGTGTCCTCTCTCTTTTTAAACCTGAATTGGAGGGAAGGGGGAGCGCGAAAAGAGTTAAATTAAATGTTAGTTTGGCAGGGAACTTCATAATAATAATAATAATAATAATAATAATAATAATAATAATAATAATAATAATATATTAGACTTGTATGCCGCCCCTCTCTGAAGACTCGGAGCAGCTCACAACAAAGTACAAAGCACAAATCTAATATTAAAAACAATTATAAAAAACCCATTATAAAAAACAGTCATACCATTCAATTAAACCATACATAAAAAGAAACAGCTAAAGGTCAGTTATGTCCAACTCTTCTAAGCGTATCACCATGGATGAAATTTGATTAAAGTATCCCTATGTACTGTTTCTTCCTTTAATTTTCAGCAGGGATGACAATCTTGTGTCCCATCTATTCGGGATGTGAAAAAGCAAGCTGGCAGCTTCCGAGAATTAATAACTTTGATTTTCTGATACAAGAATAAACCTTATGATTTTTCTTAACTACACCACTCTTCCAGCAGGCCTTACACTCCTGTTTCCTATAGCTCATTTCCTGGAATTATTATTTTAAATACTGTTCTTTTGTGTTGTTTTTAAAATTGTGCTCTGATCGCATCTTCCTTTATGGAAGAAACCAGAGAAATACCTGAATTAGGCAATTAGCCATCTAACAGGACAAGAGCCTTTACTAAGTTAATTATCAGTGATTATCTTATGAAAGGAAGAGATTATATACCCAAATAAAAAAGAGGAAAATCCCCTTGGAAAGATAAAATGGTATAGTTCTATAAATCAACAAAAACAAAGAAACCCATTGTTAAGTTAGAAATGCCAGAGGGGGGGGGAGAGAATAGTCATTTAAGCCCATGTCTTTCTCTTGCAGTATTTGATAGTATAATTACTGATGCTCTGTAATTAAGCCTAGAGTAGCAAGTGTCATCCAGTTGTGAATATATGGAATGAACTCTACATGTGACTGCCCTTGAAGATTAGCTGTACTGTATAGGTCCATGTAACATCTATGTTGCATGGATTGGTCTGGTTGCTAGTAGTTTCCAGATGCAATTAATGGTGCTTATTATCACAATGGTGCTTACTATCCCATAGTGGCACAGTGGTTAGAGAGCAGCACCGCAGGCTACTTCAGCTAACTGATAGCTCAGCGGTTCAAATCTCATCATTGGCTCAAGGTTGATTCAGCCTTCCATCCTTTCCAGGTGGATAAAATGAGGATCCAGATTGTTGGGGGCAATAGGTTGATTCTGTAAACTATTTCGAGTGGGCTGTAAAAGCACTATGAAGCAGTATAAAAGTCTAAATGTTAAACCTAGAGCCCTTCATGGCATTGTGCCCAGTTATTTGAAGGATACAAATTGTCTATATTTTTTGCCCCTTTTACAAGAGAGTCAACATGCAATTGGTCTATAGATTAAACAATGTTATCAGATGAGACTCAGGAAACAGGCCTTGTCTATTGTGGACCCCACCCTCTAGTCCTAATTAAACTTGTGATTAAAGCACAATTCTGTCCCCAGGCTCTGAGCTAGAGTGGAATTTGGAATACTGTGTTCAGTTCTGGAGACCTCACCTACAAAAAGATAGTGATAAAATTGAACGGGTCCAAAGATGGGCTACAAGAATGGTGGAAGCATAAAACTGATCAGGGAAGACTTAATGAACTCAATCTGTATAGTTTGGAGCAGTGGTCCCCAATGTTTTTTCCACCAGGGACCAGTTTCAGCAAGACAATTTTTCTATGGCCCAGTGGGGGCGGAAAGGGGCGTGGTTGGGGGCGGGATTAAGCATGGGGGTGCTGGTCCTCCCCGCCCCTCTTTCCCGCCATCGTCCTGTGGCCTGCAGAACCTGCCTCCCAAGCCCTCTTGCCCAGCGGGAGCTAAGCGCTGGAGAGAGGGGGTCAGGCTGGCCCTCCTGCCTCCCCCCAGCCAAAAACGCAAAAGCGCCCCGCGGCAGAAGCCAAAAGAGGCTTGAGCCTCTCGGTCCTTCCCGCCCCTCTGTCCCATCCATCGTCCTGTGGCCGGCAGAACCTGCCTCCCGAGGCCTCTTGCCCGGCGGGAGGCGAAGTGCTGGAGGGAGGGGGTGGCGGCATGAGGGCTGGCAGCTGTTGACTCCACGGACCGGTGCAACATGCCCCGCGGCCCGGTACTGGTCCGCGGCCTGGTGGTTGGGGACCCCTGGTTTGGAGGACAGAAGGGAAAGGGGAGAGATGATCAAAACGTTTAAATATGTTAAAGGGTTAAATAAGGTTCAGGAGGGAAGTATTTTTAATAGGGAAGTGAACACCAGGACAAGGGGGCACAATCTGAGGTTAGTTGGGGGAAAGATCTGAAACAACATGAGAAAATATTATTTTACTGAAAGAGTAGTAGATCCTTGGAACAAACTTCCAGCAGACGTGGTTGGTAAATCCACAGTAACTGAATTTAAACATGTCTGGGATAAACATATATCCACCCTAAGATAAAATACAGAAAATAGTGTAATGGCAGACTAGATGGACCATGAGGTCTTTTTCTGCCGCCAACCTTCTATGTTTCTATGTGGGTGATGGATCCCTTGTGTGATGCTTTGAACATTTTTTTGTTTTCCAGATGTGCTCATTCTGATGATGTAATTCCTTATTTTTACTCTTCTCTCCTTGTATCATGTTTGCTCCCAGGGACATAATAGATTGGGGCAGCCTATAAATCCCATAAATAATTGAATAAAGAAATAAAGAAGTGCAGTCTTCTTGCCAGCGAGTTCAATAGGCTACAAAGTGTGACAGACAGTTTTGCTGAGGCAGGAGAAATTCCATGACCATCATACTTCCAGAGCTGAAGCAGGATTCTCCCGCTTGATGTACTGCTGTTGTTAAAAGCATAAGTAGGGCAGGCAAAACAATGATGGCCATGCTCTTGCGAGAAGTAGGGGGGGGAGGGCAGGCTGGCCTACAGTGATCCCAGCTGCTTTCTCCTTTAGTTGATCTGGTTGTAATTCAGCTGTTTCTTCATTTTTTCCTACTACAGTGTTCCCTCGATTTTCGCGGGTTCGAACTTCATGAAAAGTCTATACCACGGTTTTTCAAAAATATTAATTAAAAAATACTTCACGGTTTTTCCCCATACCACGGTTTTTCCCACCCGATGAGGTCATATGTCATCGCCAAACTTTCGTCCGCCTTTAATAAATACTTTTTAAAATAAACTTTAATAAATGAACATGGTGAGTAATAATCTAAGGGGTTGCTAAGGAAATAGGAAATTGTAATTTAGGGGTTTAAAGTGTTAAGGGAAGGCTTGTGATACTGTTCATAGCCAAAAATAGTGTATTTACTTCCACATCTCTACTTCGTGGAAATTCAACTTTTGCAGGCAGTCTCGGGACATATCCCCCACAAAAATTGAGGGAACACTGTACAGTGGTACCTCTACTTACAAACTTAATTTGTTCCGTGGCCAGGTTCTTAAGTAGAAAAGTTTTTAAGAAGAAGCAAATTTTCCCATAGGAATCAATGTAAAAGCAAAATGATGCATGCAATTGGGGAAACCACGGGGAGGGTGGAGGCCCTGTTTCCTCCCAGGAGATTCCTACAGAGGCCCCACGGATGCTTCTCCCTGCCTTTTCCAGTTACAGTTTCGGAGGCTCAGGTTTGTAAGTGGAAAATGGTTCTTGTGAAGAGGCAAAAAAATCTTGAACACCCGGTTCTTATCTAGAAAAGTTCGTAAGTAGAGGCGTTCTTAGGTAGAGGTACCACTGTACATAAAATAGTATGATGGGACATGATTTCAGGTTGTGTTCTTTTTAGAGTGGTTTGTGGAGGGCAGACTCCTAGGAACCCAGGCAAGTGGAAAAATGAAGTTACGTAAAACTAAGAAATAAGATGAAATATTGACCTCCTTTTAAAAAGTACCATACCTACACAATACAAAAGCATCTTCAGCAAGATTTATTGATTCACATCAAAGTGTCGTGCCTTTTGAAAGCGTGAAAAATGATAATATATTTATGACCTGCCAACTGAAGCTGTTTGGAGAATTAGCAAAAGCTCTGGAGAGGAGCAGCCTAATTGCATTATTACAGAATCAGAAATGGTTGTCAGTTTGGCCCCATTTAGCTTTTCTTCTTTTGTTAGTTAAAATGAAGATGCCATACCTTGGTTGAATCCACTAATTCCCTAATGAATTAGTGCTCTGTTGCACTTTTTTTTCTCTAGCATAAAACACCACTATAAAGAATGAGTTAAGGATGATAGGTCATCAATAATATCTCCTTCGTGAAAAGTTCTGCCCCTCAAACTGGTGATTTTGATTATGTGTCATCAAATTGGTGAAAATTTAGCAAGATACTTTTTTCCAGGAGGAACTAATCCTTCAGGTATTCTAACTTTGTACTGATATTATTGAGTCTATCTATCTTGCTGATCATTCTTGTCTTGTTATTCCTTTCAACTTTCCAAGCAAATACATTTCTACAGAAAACTAGGTCTTTGCAGAATGTGTCCAAAGTTAGATCACTTGCAGCTAGTCACTTACACCTTGAGTGAGAAAGTTGAATTAATGTTTTAGGTGATTCATTTATTTGGATTCTTGGCTATCCATGATAACCTCAAAAGTTTTCTTTAATACCAAGGTTCAAAGGCATCCTTGCTCTTTCTGGTCTATTTTTTCAAAGTCAAACTTCTGCTTCCATATATGTATTGTTAAATTAAAAAGAATTGCCTGCCACTATTCTGATTATTGACACATTTTGTCATCCGAACACCTGATACCTTATATTATTGCACTAGATTTGGCCTACAGAAGTCTGATCTACCACTAGATAGCAGTAAAGAGATAGAGAAAGGCTGTCATCAAGGGGTTAGCCCTGATATGGTTACCCTACTTATGCCATATCCCAAGCCCAAGAAATTAGAAAATTAGTTTCTCTCCTCAGTTAAAATCTTCTTGATGGACATAATTTTAAAGTATAAAATATACTATAGGAGCAAAGTAAATATTTTGATGATGATGATTACTTTTGTGATTCTATTTATTTATTTATTTATTTATTTGTTCGTTCGTTCGTTCGTTCGTTCATTCGTTTGTTTGTTTGTTTGTTTGTTTGTCCAATACACAAAACACATCAAGGGGAATGGGCATGGAGTATTACATACAAGGAAAAGATATGGAAATGGAAGAGGAGATATATGAAGGGAGGGAGGATATGACATATGGGATGAGGGGAGACAAATTGGACAGGGGGCGAAAAGCACACTGGTGCACCTTACTGACCTCTTAGGAACCTGGCGAGGTCAATCGTGGATAGTCTTAGGGTGAAATACTGGGGGTTAGGGGTTGACACTACTGAGTCAGGTAATGAGTTCCACGCTTCAACAACTCGATTGCTAAAGTCATATTTTTTACAGTCAAGCCTGGAGCGATTAACATTGAGTTTGAATTTGTTGCATGCTCTTGTGTTGTTGCAGTTGAAGCTGAAGTAGTCATCGACAGGCAGGACGCTGCAGCATATGATTTTGTGGACAATACTTAGATCGTGTTTTAGGCGTCGTAGTTCAAAGCTCTCTAGGCCTAGGATTGAAAGTCTGTTTTCGTAGGGCATTCCGTTTCGAGTGGAGGAGTGGAGGGCTCTTCTGATGAAGTATCTTTGGACGTTTTCTACGGTGTTGCTGTCTGAGATGTGGTGTGGGTTCCAGACAGATGAACTGTATTCAAGGATGGGGCTGTAGGCTCTGGTGAGTAGTGTGAGATTGCCGGAGCAGAAGCTGTGTAGGATCAGGTTAACAATTCTGGAAACCTTTTTGGCGATGTTGTTGCAGTGAGCTTTGGCACTTACATACAGTGTAATATTGTATTTTCTATTAAAAAAGCTGGTACTGAAGTAAGCCTTACTCAGTGATACCTCAGTAGTATTCATTAATTGGTTCTGAAAAGCACAATGAGTACCAAAAATGATGAGCACCAAATATTTCCCTCCCGTAAGGAATAACGTATTGAGTCTCAGGGCAACCAACACCAACGAGTTCTATCTTGTGCATTGAGTATCAAACAAACAATGAGTATCAGGACAAAATTTTCATATCAAAATGTGTTGAGTACCAAATTCAATGAATTTAAAAGCAGTTGAGTACCAATGTATCCTTGTACTTTGGACTGCAACTGGTCCAAAATGCAGTGTGCCTGCTAACAGATCAAACCAGATTTAGAAGAATTATAATGATCTACGAGAGATGATTATCAGTCTGGTTTCAGGCTTGGTTACAGCACTGAAACTGCTTTGGTCGTGCTGATGGATGATTTCTGATGGGCCTGGGATAGGGGATTTTCTCTGTCCTGGTGCTACTTGACCTCTCAGTAGCTATAAACCCTACATGGCATTGGACCAGATTATTTACAGGACTGTCTTCTGCCTCACATGTCTCAGCAACCAGCCTCCTCTGGGTCCCATCACCAAACAATGGTGACTGGCAGGTCTGCGGGGGAGACCCTTGTCTGTTGTGGCCCTGGTCCTCTGGAACCAACTCCCCCACTCTCCTTGCCTTCTGAAAGGCATTCAAAACACATTTATGCCGGCAGGCCTGGGGACCGTGAGCAATAGTTTCACTCCAGCCATTGGTTTGAATGAGGGATGATTGATTGTTTTTACATTTTACGGACAAGGGCGGCATACAAGTCTAATGAATAATAATAATAATAATAATAATAATAATAATAATAATAATAATTGTGTTCTGTTTTTATCTATTTCTTGTAAGCCGCCCCGAGTCCATGAGGAGAAGGGCATCCTAAAAATCAAATGAATGAATGAATGAATGCATGAATAAATGCATGAATGAATGCATGCATGCTTTGGCGATCAGTAAATTTCCAAATATAATTTAAGTGCTAACCATCTTTCCTAGTGTTCTTTCTGGCCTGGACTTTCTATTTCATTCTATTTTAATAGAATCAAATTACTCAAGACCCACCTTTATCGCCAGGCATGGGGGAACTGAGACATCCTCCCCCAGGCTTTTATATTTTACGTTTGGTATGTATGTGTTGTATGGTTTTAATTGCTGGGGTTTTTTCCATGTTTTATTTTTAATATTAGATTTGTTTCACTGTTATATTGTTTCTATTATTGTTGTGAGCCGCCCCGAGTCTTCGGAGAGGGGCGGCATACAAATCTAATAAATAATAATAATAATAATAATAATAATAATAATAATAATAATAATAATAATCTGTCCGGCTTATGCATTCTGTTTGAGAAGAATGTGCTGATGAATTCCTTTCCTTGGATGGTTTGGAGATGGCAGCCAAGACATGGAATTTCTCTGTGGCTGCCATGAAGTTAGAATAATTTCTTCCTTGCCTGTTTTCTGAAAACAGATGAAGCCTTTCATTGGCCATTGGAAAACAGGTGATAAAAATACTGAATGCTCTACCATTCCTAGGGGTTTCCCCCCCCCAGGTGCTTAGAGATGATTGCATTCCTGTACTTTCATGATGTTGATGCTGTGAGCCGCCCCGAGTCTATGGAGAGGGGCGGCATACAAATCTAATAAATAATAACAATAACAACAACAACAACAACAACAACAACAACAACAATAATAATAATAATGAGGATGAGGATGTTGAGAATGAGGATATTTACAGTTCAATAATCAGTGGTCAAATCTCATAAACAAAGAAATTTTTTTAAAGTTATGAGCCCTTTATGGTGTTTTTACTGTTGCAAAGCTACCCAGAGACCTGGGAAGTGGTCAGCATATGAATAATTCAAAGAAATAAATAAAAGATCCTTCAAGATGAACTCAACTCCTGGTGACTTCATGGACACATTTACTTTATTTTCTTGGCAGTAATCCTGAAATGGTTTGCCACTGCCCTCTGTCAGGGTTTAATTTCAGCTTTATTGCTTTAGTATAGTAAATACTTTCAGTGCCATTATTATGGATGACCTGGAATGCAAAATGGGTCAGATGGAAGTGGGCTGCTCCAGCTATAGGACACCTCTAAACTATGCTCTTCCCTCCATCCCTCCACCCTGTTTTGATGCAGCTACAAAAGAAAACCAATATAGATAGCAAGTCCAAGCGCTAATTCTGGGAACTCAAGTTAAGTTTAGCTGCTAATGGAAGAATGCCCTCCAGAGCACCATGAGATACCACAAAGAAACTCAAGATAATATGTTTCTTCATCTAATGGCTCTCCAGATTCTTGCAACCCAAATACAGTGGTACTTCTACTTAAGAACTTAATTCGTTCCGTGACCAGGTTATTAAGTAGAAAAGTTTGTAAATAGAAGCAATTTTTCCCATAGGAATCAATGTAAAAGCAAATAATGCATGCAAAACCACTAGGAAAGAAATAAAAGCTCGGAATTTGGGTGGGAGGAGGAGGAGGAAGAAGAGAAGGAGGACAGTCGCTTCCCAGAGCGAAGGGAGCGTTTCTTTTCTCTGGGCACTGGCAGAGGCTTATTCCCTCTCCAAGCACCCAGAGAAAGGAAAATGCTTTGTTCGCTCTGAAGTTCGCTTTGTTCGCTCTTAAGCGCCACCCAAAGACTCCTCTGGCAGCCCAGAAAAGCCGAAGATGGCCAGGATTAAAGGGGAAATGGCAGGAAACTGGTTGGGCCTTCGTGCCACTCTCAAATTTCCTGGGAATTTTTTCTGGGCTCAGGTTCTTAAGTAGAAAATGGTTCTTAAGAAGAGGCAAAAAAATCTTGAACACCCGGTTCTTATCTGGAAAAGTTCTTAAATAGAGACGTTCTTAAGTAGAGATACCACTGTACTGTTAAACTTTGAGATAGAGTGGGCTGTTTGGTACAACATTTAATGCTTGAGAAATACAGGCATATCCTTTGGAACCATCTTCCTCACATTCAAGTCTTGAAAAGAGGTGAATGGAGTGGATCTTCTAGGACACAGATCCAATCTTTTCTCCAATAGTGGACTGGCAACAGACATTCTGCGACAGAGGTTTTCCAGAGATGGGGCAATTTTCACAAAGCATCATCTGAGGAGATTCCTTTGCACTGCATCTCTTTTGTTTAAGGGCATACAAATAGTTTCCCATAAGTGCACTAACACTCTGGCCATCACCCTGCTGTGTCCCCCCGCCCCAACAGCAGCTTTTCGCTCGAGTGCAGCAGGCATGAGCTCCAGCCCAAAGCAGCAGGAGATGAAGGCTGCCTTGAGCACAAATGTGGCCAAAGTCAAGTACAGAGCTCTGGCAACTCTCCTCCTTCTCCTGGCTGGCTTTGGTGAGTCTGGGACATGTGCAGGGAGACCTTAAGTGTCCAAGCTTGGCCAAAGCCAGAGATGGGTCCCAGTTAAATTTTGCTACCAGTGTGCATCCGCGCAGGCACCCACACCCCACCGCACAATTTCACTTTCATGCATGCTTAGGATGACATTACAAGTCGAAGTACAGCTAAACTCGGAAAAAATCACCAAAAATTACATCATCACCAGGCTCCTATTGGTACAGAGCTCCAGACTGCACCGGTAGGAACCCAGAACTGGCCAAAGCGCAGCCATGGCATGCATGTGGAGGACAGCAGTTCACTTGAGAAGGGTTTCCCCACTCATGCACACCCCCTAGCAATGCCACAGCCAGCCAGAGTGCCGCAAGAGGAGAAGGAGAGGGAGGAGAAGAATGGGGAGGAAAAGGGTCACCCAAAGGAAAGCCTGTGCCACAGTTCACAATTGTTCCTCAGAAAGCCCAGATTTCCCAAAAGCTGTCAAGAAGAAAGAAAAGGAGTAGTACAGATCCTCAAGGAAAGCTCACCAGCTTTCTGAGAGAGACAGAGAGAAGAGACACAGAGACAGAGAGTGAGACACAGCGAGAAATATACAGACACCCAGAGAGAGATGGGAGGGAACCAGCTGATGGGTGAGTGTTTTTGACAATGGCCCTCCAGATTTCTGTGAAAGGGGGCTGGCCCCGCCAAACCTCACATGCTCACCCCCTTTTCTTAAAGCTGTGGCTGGATGCTGTGAGCCCATCCCCCTTTCTGTCTTCCTCTCCTCCTAGATCCCATTCCCACCCCACCAGCCATCATGTTAGGGAAGCCAGCATCAGTTGCGACTGGAAAGGGCCATTGTCTCAGGGCAGAGACAGATTGTGCATCTCCTTAAGTGAGTAAGGCATGCCCAGCAACGAAAAGGCCTTGAAGAAGCTCCCCTGCCATTGCTGTTACCTTCTTAGGCCAGATGGAGTGACTGGAAGGGGAGGGAGAGGGATGGGGCCAGCCAGTGGTCGGATCGCCCGCCAGGGAGCCACAGCAGAGGATCCAAAGAGCTGCATGTGGCTCTGGAGCTGCAGGCTCCTGACACCCACTCTAGATGTAGATGATGAGGTAAAAGAACTAGGAGTAAAATATTTTCAAATAGCAGTTTAAGGTTAACAATCAGCAGGGGATTTGTAGGACAAATGTCAAGATGAAATACCAGACTGAGTACATATGAATACAGTATTTACCAGCAATGAAGGCTTAGATGATACAGCATGGATCATAGTATAAGGCGGGGGCCTCCACGCTTTATATGATTGAAGGTAAAACACAGAAAACAGAAAGCTGCACTGTCAAACAGTTATATCACATTATACTTATATGGGTCATTAACTACAGGAACTTCAAGGCATCCAAATGGCAAAACAGCACCAGTCCAGCCTAATGTCTAAATCTATTCAGAGAACAAGCCTACTCCAAAATATGCCTTTTTGCTTCACCCTACTACTGTGATCCTCTCTTTCTGCTTTCAGTGTTTTGTGCAAAAATTGCAAAGTTTCTCTGAGCTTGAGTGTTGGGATTTTGGATTGAAATTTTCAGAGGCAGAGTTAGAGACAGTGGAACTCATTTCTATCTAAGCCCCACTGTGATGCCATTTAGCCTTGAGCTTTACATGTCTGAAGAATTGGGACATTATCTGATTTGTCTCTTTGATGGATAAGACCAGGGACCTGCAGTCCTTACAATATTTTTAAAGTAGACTTAGATTAAATGGTCTTTAGAGCAGCATATAATGGTATGTGGAAGGAATGTCCTTAGAAGACAGAAGGGAGAGTCACAGACAATGGTCAGAATTAATGGTGGAATGAATGTGGGCATGGCAAATGTCTTAGAAGGGACCTTCTCTAGCTTCTTGTACTGTAAATGTGAATATATTAAGATTCTGTTAAACTAACCTTACAATGAAATTGAACTTCACTGTAGTTTACTTTTGAATCTGTTTCTTATCTGGACCACTTCATAAAACTAACAATGATAGTTAATTCTATTGTGGACTCTTGTTTTTATTAATATTCTGATTTGATAAAGTTACAAAGAGTTTGTTTAGTGATCTTGTGACATCACCAGTGTCAACAGAAAATGTTGAAAATAACCTTGAGGGATAAGGAGAAGAGATGCTGCCCAGGGAACCATCAGATAAAAAGAGAAAGGGCTCACAATCTTAACAGGCAAAGAAAGAAACTTAAAAATATCAATTGATATTTTTGATATATCAATAGTATAGAAACATAGAAGATTGACGGCAGAAAAAGACCTCATGGTCCATCTAGTCTGCCCTTATACTATTTCTTGTATTTTATCTTAGGATGGATATATGTTTATCCCAGGCATGTTTAAATTCAGTTATTGTGGATTTAGCAACCACTAGTTTGACCTATCAAGCTGTTAAAAGTAACAGCGGGAGATTTGTATTTTCAGACTTGCAAAATTCTGTTAATGAAGCCTTAGAATTAAGTAGAGTTAGCTCATTTGGTTGTGTTTCTTGTCTGGTTTATACAAGAGGGCTGTCAACAGGATAAAATTGTTGCATTTTGGGGAAATTGGGGATACGAGAGGTTTAAGCAGTGATGGGCTCCTACGGGAACGGTCAGGAATGCAGTTCCGGTAGCAAAATTTGGAGCTCCACCCCAGAGCACCCAATTTGCACTGAAAGATATTGAAACAAAATGCATAACCCACCCCCACAGTGTGGGAGTAAAAATTTTGGTAGCCCATCACTGGGCTTAAGGGACATCTTTGCCACATGGCTCCCCACCTAACCCTGGGGAGATTCTGGGGGCTGCAGAAGAGTGAGAGGCTGTATCTTTAAATGCTTGATTAAACTCTGTGAAGAGAAGCACACAACCACCTGGTTGAAATGCAAAATTGCTACTTTGCTATGTTCCTCTGAAAATTTCATCTGCCTTCATCTTTTGTTATGAAAACACTTTCATGCTGTATGATGTTTTTTCTCCCAATTAGATAAAACAAGTGTTGCCAAGCAAGTGCATTGTGCTACTGTGTTATGGGACTGAAATGTGAAATGTGTACAGTTAAAAGCAGGTACTGTTGGCATCATCAGGATTTGCTTCTTTTTAGCAAAAGTGATTGCCAGGACAAAAGAACAAACAAAATGTTAGAAGAGAAAAAGAAAACAATTATCAAGGAAATACCCAAGAGAGGATCCAAGAAACATGCAGAGAGTATATAAATAAAATTTATAAAAACAGCTAACTCAGCCAGACATGCAGTTTCTCTGAAAGGACATGAATAGGGAGTAACATTTTTGGCAGATTTAACAATAACATAAAATAAATTGCAAACGAGGGCCAATGTTATGGCCACCAGCAGCAGCACCTCTTGAAAGTCTGTTTAGCACCCAACTGTTTTTGTAGATAATTCTTCTACCTTCAAAGATTATGTTATTCATGATAATGTAGTAGAGATTAGACATTAAACTTAACCATGATTTGTTGAATGAAGGCTAATAGCTGCATTCACACAATGCTATAGCTAAACATACCAGAGGTGGGTTTCATCAGGTTCTGACAAGTTCAACGCAGCCGCGAGAGCCATTGTGGGGCTTCCAAGATTCACCCACATTTCTTCAACACTCCATGGCTTGCATTGGCTGCCGATCAGTTTCCGGTCACAATTCAAAGTGTTGGTCATGACCTATAAAGCCCTACATGGCATTGGACCAGAGTACCTCCGGAACCGCCTGCTACCGCACGAATCCCAGCAACCAATAAGGTCCCACAGAGTTGGCCTTCTCCAGGTCCCATCGACTAAACAATGTCGTTTGGCGGGCCCCAGGGGAAGAGCCTTCTCTGTGGCAGCCCCGGCCCTCTGGAACCAACTCCCCCCGGAGATTAGAACTGCCCCCACCCTCCCTGCCTTTCGTAAACTACTCAAGACTCACTTATACCGCCAGGCATGGGGGAGCTGATACACCTTTCCCCCAGGCTTTTTTATACTTTGTTTTATGTTTGGTATGAATGTGCTGTTTGGTTTTTTAAAATAATGATAGGGTTTTATATGTTTTTTTAATATTAGATTTGTTCCACTGCTGTATTGTTTTTATTATTGTTGTGAGCTGACCCAAGTCTTTGGAGAGGGGCGGCATACGAATCTAATAAATAATAATAATAATAATAATAATAATAATAATAATAATAATAACCAGTAGCGGAAATTTTTCGGAGAACCAGTAAGTACCACCTCTCCCTGATCAGGAGGGAATGCGGATTTTACAGTACCCCGCCAAGCCCACCAAGCCATGCCATGCTCACCAAGCCAAACATATATTTTTTAATCCTATCACCGAAACATCCTACCTTACATGTGAGTGCCAGGTGTGCATGAATCTATATATACATTGCTTTTTTAAAAGAAATGATCAATTGGGGTGTGTGTGGATAAGGAGGTTGTGAGGAGCATGTAGACATATATAAAAAGAGAAAGGGAACAATTGTTAGAAAAAAAATATGAACATAGCCAGAGAAAAAAGGAAGTGTTTTCAATTCCAGCAACTTTAAGATTTGTGCTTTCAACTCCCTAATTCCTCAGCCAGCATAGGAGTCCAAACATCTTACTCAAATTGAGAAATTCAAGACTATATTAATAAAATCCAAGTATGTATTATGGTATTTGTTTTCTGATCTAGCCCAGCTCACACGAGAATACAAGAAAGCAAGTAGTAGATGGCAAATGGAAAACATGGTGAAGGAAAGTGGTTGGGGTAGCAAGTTTAACCATTATGGCAAATTTGGATAGCTATCAAACATGTAGAAACGACCACTATAATTCTCATCCATCTCATTCTATTTATTTTATTTTATTTATTCATTTGTCCAATACACAATACATATGGAAGAGAATAGACATGAAGTAATATATATATAAAGATAATATGTAAAAATAGAGGAGAAGGTATATGAAAGGAAGAAAATATATATGATATATGACATAAAGGAAGGACAATTGGACAGGGGATGAAAGGAACACCAGTGCACTTATGTACGCCACTTACTGACCTCTTAGGAACACGGAGAGGTCAATTGTGGATAGCCTAAGGGAGAAATGTTGGGGGTTAGGGGTTGACACTATTGAGTCCGATAATGAGTTCCACGCTTCGACAACTCAATTGTTTAAGTCATATTTTTTACAGTCAAGTTTGGAGCGGTTAATATTAAGTTTGAATCTGTTGCGTGCTCTTGTGTTGTTGCAGTTGAAGCTGAAGTAGTCATTGACCAGTAGGACGTTGCAGCATATGATCTTGTGGGCAATACTTAAATCGTGTTTTAGGTGCCGTAGTTCTAAGCTTTCTAGACCCAGGATTGTTAGTCTATTTTCGTAGGGTATTCTGTTTCGAGTGGAGGAGTGAAGGGCTCTTCTGGTGAAATATCTTTGGACATTTTCAAGGGTGTTGATGTCCGAGATGTGGTATGGGTTCCAGACAGATGAGCTGTATTCGAGAATGGGTTTGGCATAAGTTTTGTAGGCTCTTGTGAGTAGTGTGAGATTGCCGGAGCAGAAGCTATTGTGTTTCTACTGTGTCATGAATAATATTCTCATGTTGACCATTAGAATCATGTTTCATTTAACAATGGCTCTCTGTATCGGAGAACATTCCAAGAAACAACAATATGCTTCAGCAAAAATGTGTCAGTAAATTCAGATTTAATTCTTCTTCAACCTAAAGATTCCTGCTAGTGCAAAATTAGAGGGGAATTTTAAAAAATGACTAGATTAGAAAGCAGAACAAATTCTCATTTTGGCAAGTCATAAAGTCACAATTCCTTCTATGTTGCATATTGTTGGCTTTTCATTTTCATTTGACGTTTTCAAGGGTGTTGATGTCCGAGATGTGGTATGGGTTCCAGACAGATGTATAGCTGGAGTTTTGGGGACAGATAGAACTAAACTCTTTGAGTAACACATGTGGCCAGACGTCTTACACCTAATTAAATTACTTCTTCTATGTCATACATTCAACATACTGTCAAATAATAAATGGAAGTGATATGTGCTCCAGCTAGTCTTCTTGATTTATTAGCCAGCTCATTTACTCAAGAAAAACACACCTTAGGAAAACATGAATAGCTAACACTCTAATGAGAAGAGAAAGGGTATGGGTGTGCATGTTAAATAATGCATTGCAACACATTTTGACATATACATACTTTAGCAAACTACGTGCTGCTGATCAGAATGTTATTTATTTCTCTGAGGAATACAAATTGCAAACCAATGGAAGGATACCACCGCATGACAAGATCTTCCCTCAGAAAAGAGAATAATTTTTATTAACCAGCAGTCAATTCACAGTGCAAATAGTTATATCTGGTTTATTAGGCTTTATTTTATGTTATATTAATTTATTATAATACAGTGGTCCCCCGATTATCGCGAGGGTTCCGTTCCAGGACCCCTCGCGATGATCGGTTTTTCACGAAGTAGCGGTGCGGAAGTAAAAACACCATCTGCGCATGCGCAGATGGTGTTTTTACTTCCGCCGCAGCAGCGAGGAGCCGAAGATTGGGGTTTCCCCGCCGCCCACGCAAACTCCTCACTGCTGCCGCGCCCGCCGCTTGTCCGCCGCCTGCCTGCCCGCGCGCCCGCCCTTCGCCCGCCCACGCCCTTCGCTCGCGCCGCTTCCCAGCTGAGTCCTGAAGCGAACTTCCGCGTTTGGCTTCAGGACTCAGCTGGGAAGCGGCGCTGGGGTTTCCCCGCCGCCCACGCAAACTCCTCACTGATGCCGCTCGCCCTCCCGCCAGCAAGAGGGGGAAGACCCAGGGAAGCCGCCCAGCAGCTGATCTGCCCGGCGCCATCTACGCATGCGTGGCCATAGAAAAAAGGGCGCGCATGCGCAGATGGTGTTTTTACTTCCGGGTTGAAAAATCGCGATATAGCGTTTCGCAATGATCGAGATCGCGAAACTTGGGGGACCACTGTATACTATATTACAATTAACTTCATTTTATTAGGTTAGCTGTGAAATGTTTCAAAAATTTAACAGTATGTGAAATGAAAATTTGAAAAATCAGACACATGCCCATGTGTTTAGTATTCTCAGGCTGTTTCTTTTGTTGGAATGTATTACTTTTGTGTTGATAGGGGTTTTTTGGAGAATTTTTGTAATTAGGATGGTAAAGACATAAAACCAATTTCAAAGAGCGTGAGAGTAATAGCAAGGAATGCAAGTAGCAACGTTCATTTTTTAAAATGTTACCAAACGTGCAGAAGATGCACAGACAGCAGATTTTTTTTAGATTCTGAAGATTTTTGTACTCATTTGGATATTGGCAAAATGTTTTGGATGGTCTGCCATGTTCACCATCTTGTTCTTTGCTTTCTTCCGTTCTAATTTAGTGTTTTGTTGTTTGTTGTTACTTAATATATTATCTGGTGCACTGTGAGCCATCCAGAAACATTTGGAGTTGAGTGGCATCAAATCAAAACCCAGTCAAAATAAATAATTTGGAATTGCACTATTATTCAACCATAAATTTTGCCTTTCTGTATCCCATACTTTTATTGTAATTTTGGAAACTAGCAGCTGATATCAAAATAGTAAAGGCATGCTGGACATTATCAACATTTTCCTTTATTCTTCAAATTTAAGAATACTTTTGGGCAGGGACTTCTGCGGTGAGCTAAAAAAAATATTAATATTTAGCTAAGACTGTGAATGAAACCCCACATAAAAAGGAGAGCAAGCTTTGATCCACTGTCATCTTGACTTTTTTGACCTCATGCCTCTGATATCTTTCATATGTATTTGGTTAATATGATCATGTGGTTTAGTTAGTCATATTTAGGATTAATCATTTGTTCTCTTATTACTAGTACAGATAACAATATAAGCAATGATAACAAAACACACTGCAAATTTTGTATTACAGTGATCCCTCGATTTGCGCGTTCTCGATTAGCGCGAAACGCTGCAACGCGGTTTTTCAAAAAATATTAATTAAAAAATAAGTCCGCGTTTTTTTCCTACACCACGGTTTTTCCCGCCCGATGACGTCATACTGATTTCTGATTGGAAGGAAGGAGGGAGGGAGAGAAGGGAAGGAGGGAGGGTTGCCATTGCCATTGCCGCCAGCGCTGCCCGAAGAAAGCCGGTGAGAGGAAGGAAGGAGGGAAGGAGGGAGGGAGAGAAGGGAAGGAGGGAAGGAGGGAGTGTTGCCATTGCCATTGCCGCCAGCGCTGCCCTGTGGGTAGCGGCGAGGAACCCGGAAAAATCACCATTGCATTGCCAGCCTCCGAACTTGCGTCGCTCCACCTTCTGCGCATGTGCGGCCATGGAACAAAGGGCGCGCATGCGCAGATGGTGTTTTTACTTCCGCATCCAGTATAACGCGGAAATCGGTTAGCGCGGGAGGTCTTGGAACGTAACCCCCGCGCTAACCGAGGGATCACTGTATATTGTTATCTATACCAATAACACCAGTTGCAGGGTGCGGGGAGGCAATTCCTGTTATAAACAGTTAGTATTTTGGAAATAATTAATTTCAGTGGGCAACATCTTTGTCCTATTATTGTCTGATTCTTTGAATACTAGTCTGAATTAAATATCCTGTATAGGTGAAGTGGAAGGACCATGATGCCCTTAGGCAGTATATTGCAACCTTGACAGCTGACAGATCTGTGGACTTCAGCTCCCAGAATTCCCTAATCAGTCTGGGGACTTCCTGGTGCTTAAGACCATAGATCTTCAAGCTGTGGAGGTGTGTGGATGCCTTAGGGCAGTGTTTCCCAACCTTGGCAACTTGAAGATATCTGGACTTCAACTCCCAGAATTCCCCAGCCAGCATTCGCTGGCTGGGGAATTCTGGGAGTTGAAGTCCAAATATCTTCAAGTTGCCAAGGTTGGGAAACACTGCCTTAGGGCATCGTGGTATTTGATGTTAGTGAAACTTGACCGAAGTGTGCATCTGTGAATCATTTTTAAAAAAATGTAATATATGGTCAAATTTGGTGATTTAGAAGGGAAAATGTTCAGTGTGCTAACTGAGGAAATATTTAACTATTTCTAAATGTTGTTTGACCCCTATTATGTTTAAGAAATTGAAAACAATTTCTTTCTAGTAAAACTTTCCATCAAGGGAAAGTTTGCAGCAAGGGATACTGATAAAGTGCTTGCAGAGGCTAAAATAGTGGTCTCAGGCATAACTGATTCTCTTGTTCATTCCCCCAGAGTGGCAGTACATATGATCACGAGAATGGTGGGTGGAAAACAACAATCGTTGCTGATGCAGAAGCCACCTTACAAAAACCTGAGGGAATTAAATGCTGCAGCCCATCAACTTTAGCAAATGTACTTCTGTTTTAGGACTTTCAACTTAAATGGATTATTGCTGCTCGCATAAAAATGGGCCAGAAGGGAAGTTAAACAGAGCCTGTTCACTATACAAAAATAGCATCATCTGGAGGCACCATAAAAATGGTTGCAATTAACTATCTGTATTACACATTAAAAGAACCATTTGCACATAGCCTCTGTTTTTCTACCTCATTATCAGAGTGCTTCCGAATTTTATTCGAGTTTCTTTTAGTGCTTTTTAAAAAAACTTATTTTGTTGTAGCAAGATGACCTCACAACCTTCTGGGTAGACTTGTTTTAAGTTGTCAGCATCATGTACCCTATGGAGTTGTATGAGGGGAAATGGAAAAAGTCCATGTATACTCTCTTGAGTTTCTGAAAGAAATGCAGGATATAAATTGAATTTAAAAAGAAGTAGTTAAGCAAGTCTCATGAGATGATCTTTCTGCTTTTAAATGGTATGTGGGAAAACCCAGGTGTACTAGGAAAGAGTACTGGAAACAGGGGTGGATTCCTATTGGTGCGGTACAATGTGGGTGCTCCAGTAGTGACCTTCTGATGATGTAATTTTGGTGTGATGGCTCCAGTAGTGTCTGTGGCGGTCCATGTACGCGCCATAATTTTTCATAATTTTCAGCAAATTTTTCCCGTTTGGATGGCTTCTCCACGTCCTGTGCTTTGGCAAAAAGCCATCCCACTCGCCCCCAGGTTAATAACAACCATTATTTCTTCATCAAAGCACAGCTAAGAAGCTCCTCAGCTGTCTTTCAGACTCAAATGTCCCTCTGCGTGTTCTCCCGGGCTCTCCGGTAGGAGTCTCCCGAAAATTCAAGGGTACAAATTTCAGACACACACACATTTGAAAATTCAAAACAATGTTCTTTATCACAAAATTCAAAATAAACTAAGCACTCTTTTTGTATTGCAAAGAGCACTCGTCCCAAAACAACCGGGTAGTCTGTTCAATTTCCCTTAAGCAGTCATTAAGTACTTAGCTAGCAGCTGTGAAGAAACTTTACACCCCTTCTTCTTCCACCGAAGTGAGACACACACACGCAAACGTTGCTCTGCTTTGGTTTCAAGGGCGTGAAAAATCAACAAACAAAGTCCAGAAAACAGCAACACACAATTCCTGAAGAACTGCGATCCGATACTCTTCCACAATGGCCAAACCCACACGCTGCTATTTATAGCAGCAGCCCTAATTACTGGAGCCCCACCCAAACACAGGTGGCCTCTCTTATCTCCTGTAATATGTCCTTACTTGGTCTCTTCTACGCATAATTCTGCGCTTGCGTGGGTTCAAGACTTCTTCATCCAAATCAATGGAAGATAATGGAGATTGACTGCCTGGGCTGTGTGCCAAGCCGCCCTCTTCCAAGTCACTCCCACCTTCTTCTTCGTCCGAGGAAACTAAACTCTGAACTGACTCTGTCGGAAATAACACAAGCCTATGACATGGTGAAGTTTCCCCTGCATCCACCTCCACATTCCCTGGGGCAGGAGCTGGGCCAGAGCCAACCACAACACTGCGTATGCGCGGAAGTAAAATTGTGCAAGGGTGCACGCTATTTGTATGCCGCCCCGAGTCTACGGAGAGGGGCGGCATACAAATCTAATAAATAAATAAATAAATAAATAAATAAATAAATAAATAAATAAATAAATAAATAAATAAATAAATAAATAAATAAATAAATAAATAAATAAATAAATAAATAAATAAATAAATAAATAAATAAATAAATAAATAAATAAATAAATAAATAAATAAATGTTGTGATGCACACTGGTAGCAAAGCCCTGACTGGAAAGTACTGGAAAGAAATACAAAAAACAGGACATGTCTTTTGACCACCTTTGTTTTTACTTTATTTATTTACGGAATTTATATCGCCACCTATTCACACATGGCAACTCAAAGTGGCTTAGAGAATATAAAACCTCACATAAAAGCAATAAAACTAATAAAAGAAGAGTTATATAATAAATTAATACAGTATACTAAAATCACCCCCACTCATGCCCTGGCTTCAGCACCTCACGCAAGCCATTCCATGGGCTCCATCCCACTCTGGGTTCCCTAGGCCTGCTGGCAGAACCAGGTTTTCAGCACATTTTGAAAGAGAGCTAGAGTAAGGGCCATTATAATGTTTGGAGGGATAATTTTCCAGAGGGGGGCCACCACGGAGAAGGCCTTTCTTCTGGGTCCCACCAGGTGTATCTGGGTCCCACCTACAGGATGGGACCCACAACATTACCTGCTCCCCCATCACATTGTGATGTGAAAACAAGCTTGTTTATCTTCATAATTTCAAAAAGAGTTTCCATTAGATTGAAAGAACATGAAAAAGCATTCTTAATTTTTTTTAGGGCCCTCTGATCTTTGGACTGGCGCTTGTTTATGCTTACAAAATAGGAAGGAAATTTAAGAAATCAATCATCTCCTTCTGAAGCATCTCCCCTCCTACCTAATCTTATTTAGAATAGTTCTGCCACTCTAGGAAGCATGATTAAGGCATCAGTTTAATCAAAAATAATCTATTGGGTTATTTAATTCCTGGTTTAAAAAACCCTGTAGGAACCTAGGCTCAGCCGTTCATCCTGTGATGATACCATGTGTTGTTCATTCACAAGTTGAATGTTAAAGCTTCAGATCCATGCACCACTTGGTTAAATCCAACTGGGCTCATTTCCCAGATCCAGAATGAGTTAGCTACACTATTCCCACCGACTGTAATAGGCCTCAATTGGATTTAAAGGAATCTGACACACAGATTAAAGGACTTTAGACAGAGTCTTTTTGAGCTGGGATAGCATTTGGTGTTAATACAATAAATGCAGCTGCTGTCTTACAGAGGAACCTAAAAAGTCAGGAATTTAATCAATTAATCCTATAAAAGCTTGTATAACAAAAAACTATCAGTGCCATAAAAATAAAATGATTGTTTAGGGAAAGGAAATTGTAACTCTTCCTTGTTCAAGAGAGAGTAATTTTTTTTATTCACTGACAAGCAGGAGTGGGCTGCTGCCTGGACTGGGGGGCGGGAAGAACGCCGTGGGGTAGCGGAAATGGAGCTCCACCCTAGAGCACCCAACTTGCACTGAAAGATATTGAAAGAAAATGCAGGGCATCCTGCATAAGCCACACCCACAGTGTGGTAGTAAAAAATTTGTTAGTCCTTCACTGCTGACAAAAATTTGGTAGTCCTACCTATACCTATATGAATGTTTGCTTATGAAGCATTTAATAAAGGAATCACTGGATTCATGACATAATGATAGGGTCATTTGAGAGCAACTGAAAAGTGTTCGAAAACTTCAGATCATGCAGAATGCAACTGCGAGAGCAATCATGGGCTTCCCAAGGTATGCCCATGTTACACCAACACTCTGCAGTCTGCATTGGTTGCCGATCAATTTCCGGTCACAATTCAAAGTGTTGGTTTTGACCTATAAAGCCCTTCATGGCATTGGACCGCCTTCTGCCGCATGAATCCCAGTGACCGATTAGGTCCCACAGAGTTGGCCTTCTCCGGGTCCCATCGACTAAACAATGTCGTCTGGCGGGTCCCAGGGGAAGAACCTTCTCTGTGGCAGCCCCAACCCTCTGGAACCAGCTCCCCCCTTGAGATTAGAATTGCCCCCACCCTCCTTGCCTTTCGTAAACTCCTTAAAACCCACCTCTGCCGTCAGGCATGGGGAAACTGAAATAACTTCCCCAGGCCTATATTGTTTATGTATGGTGTGTTGTGTGCATGTTTTTAAATTATGGGTTTTTAGTTTAAATTATTAGATTTGTATTACATTGTTTTGCCACTATTGTTGTGAGCCGCCCCGAGTCTACGGAGAGGGGCGGCATACAAATTTAATTAATAATAATAATAATAATAATAATAATAATAATAATAATAATAACTGGCCAAACCTCACGAGAGTGTCGCAGGACAGCAAAAGTAAATTTGGTGCTCTTCATTGATTGTGACTATGTGATGGCAGCCGGAAAGCTACAGGGGTCACACTGATCAGCATTGCCACTTTCTAATTCATCATGCAGGCCAATCTCCCCCAAATCATTTACCAGATGGGGCAGCTCATCACTTTAAACACCTAATACGAAGCCATCCGTCATCTGATAATGTGATCATTTGGCTGCAGCTGGCTTGTTACTCTGCAGCCTGAGTACACATGTGATGGACTGGGGCCAGGCAAATGGGCTTATAGCATTGCGGAGTTCCCCTGGTAGGATTTTTCAGTCTTCCACCGGTCCACGAACAGGTGGAACAAGAGCGCGAATGAAAAAAATGACCATGTGTTGCAGAAATTAAGGAGTGCACACATAACCACTCCACTTGAATACCAATCAGAAGACAACCTTGAGCCAGGCAAATTAAAGCCATCTGTGATGTAACAGGAAGAATAGAGATGTCTGGGTGTGCAAATACACTGCCATTAACTTATCATATAGGAATGGGCTGCTTTAATGTTTGTTGTTTTTGATTCTGTGCTGCTGGAACAGTGAAAAAAGATTAGCTGGGTTTTTTTTTAAGTGCATTTAACTGCTTTGGTTATAGCTTGCATTACACCCAATGGTATTTATTTGAAACGTCTGTTTCTCTGCAATGAAATATTATTGGCCAGTTGGAGAAAATGATACATTATTTTCTTAATAATGTTAATAATGATCTCCCATCATATTATCTCATCCCTCATTCCTATTCAACAACTATTAGACAGCTGCTGGAATATTTATGTTATAGATTTGGGGCAAAAGCAGAAAAGAGGCTCAGTTGTAATAGAAATGTTTATCATAATGGCAAACACAATTATTCTGATTAAACCTGGGTGCCGTTAACTTGTTTAAGTGACAGAGATGCTGACCTTTCACTCTGAGGTAATGAATCAAGGGTATTCCAAGTCAAGTTCCCCAATGGCTCTGATTGTATTAATTCTTCCCAGAAGCTGTAGGGATGGCAATTGAATTGCATGGCCGCAAGAGAAACACACACATCATTTTTAACTGAATAATAAAAAATGAGAAAGCGTAAATGAAAACAGGGTAAACATTTAACCTATACTTGCTCTTTCACGTGTTGAAATTAAAAGTATGTAAAACATGGTACAAGTGTATGTTCTTCTTTTGTTTCATTATTAGCGCTCTGTAGCTCATTGGGTTGCATGTCCAAAAGATGCTTCAGAGCATCACATTAAAACCAGCTGCACCTTTTTATGGAAGCATCTACAATTCTGGGGGAAAAGTCCAGCGGGTATAAGATCATGAGGTCTCCTGTGAAAAGGGGAAGCTGTTTTATGTTGTCGCCAAGAAGTGCTACATTTGTACTCCCATGGAATCCATGCTGCACAGCTCTATTGATCACACTAATTTTAATTTTCTTTGAATATATTTTAATATGTGTGTTTATATATGTATGTGTGTGTATACTAGTAATGGGTTCTAAACCCATTACTAACTGTTCGCGTGTGTGGTGGGTGGAGCCTCCCATCGCTGGCGCTACCAGTTCACAGAACCGAACCGGGTGCAATCTACTGCTGGTGTATAAACACACAGAGAGACACACTGCTTTCACAATTAGTCAGCAACTTTCGAATACATCTGGTGATGTTGCTCTTTAACCCACATTTTTCTACTTTTTCTAGTAATAGGTTATGGTCTACTTTATCAAATGCTTTACTGAAGTCAAAATAAATTATATCGACAGCATTCCTCTGGTCCACTAATTTTGTCACTTTGTCAAAGAATGCAAGACGATTAGTCTGGAATGATCTGTTTTTGACAAACTCATGTTGGCTTTTGGTTATTACTTTGTTTGCTTCTAAGTGTTCATTGATTCATTACCTTTTTCAGAATCTTCCCTGGTAATGAGGCCAGGTTGATAGATCTGTAGTTTCCTGGATCTATTTCCCCCCTCTTTTTGGAAGATGGGAATTATGACCTATAAAGCCCTACATGGCAGCGGACCAGAATATCTCCGAGACCACCTCCTGCCACACGAATCCCAGGGGCCGATTAGGTCCCACAGAGTTGGCCTCCTCTAAGTCCCGTCGACCAAACAATGTCAGCTGGCCCAGGGGAAGAGCCTTCTCTGTGGCGGCACTGGCCCTCTGGAATCAACTCCCTCCAGAGATTCGAATAGCCCTCACCCTCCTTGCCTTTCATAAAATGCTTAAGACCCACTTTTGTTACCAGCCATGGGGATAATTACCATCTTTTCCCCTTTTTATTATATTTTTGGCCTTCACTGGAAACAGTCCAGTGAATATAAATTCACTCAAATTTCTTGGTTTGGCCCCTAAATGTTCTGACTAAGACAAAAGAGGGAAGGTTAGATAACATAATCTACTGGCAGATCTGTCAGTTATTAGAGCCATTGCTTTTCTTCTGTCTCCCCCCCCATCCCAGTAAAGGCATTTTAGAAATGCCACCTGGTATCATTTAAAAATACAATAAATCTCTTGACTAGTTTGGTGGGTGATGTAGTATCTTCTTTTTTCATCCAGCATGCCGGACTCTCAAAATAATAAGTTTGGAAACATTTTGGTGGCGGAGGCCTTTGAATTGGGAAAAGACTTGTTAAAGTCAAGCTACATCTTGAATGAGTTAAAGTAAAAAAAAAACTTTCCAAATTTTGCCTTGGTTTGGGGTTTATGTAGAGACAACCCTTCTTTGTATTATTGGAATTGTTAAAAATGCCAAGCTTCATTTGTATCAGATACACTAACAGATATTTAATCTGTTTAAATGCTAATTTAAATTTTGTTATGTATGAAATTATATTTATATTCCTGCACTTAAATTGATTTTCTTTAAGCACAAACTATTTGTGGAAAATGTTGCCTGGAAATAAAATTGACTGTGACTGAGTTGGGATAGCCATCTTTATCCAGTCAAATTCAGTATTTCCAAGCAAAAACATAATGCAGCTATAACAGTAAGGGTTTAATTAGAGTTAAACTATTCTAACTATTTTACTCAAAATTATTGTGAAGCAAACTTTCAAAATAAATCTTTCTTTTGTATGAATATATAGCCATAACCAAAATCATTGTCAACCCTGCTCTCCCTTGATATATGAAACACTGCTTTTCCATTGAAAAATTGGATTGCTGAGCAGCGTTAAGAAAATAGATAAATTGTGCTACAAGTTTTATCAATTATTTATAAGAACAGGTAGTCCTCACTTAAGGAACAGTTGCTTAGTGGCCATTCAAAGTTACAACAGACTTCTCCAAATCGATTTATGCACATTGGAGAAGTTCCAACAGCCAAATCCCCTCAATCATGTGATATCAGTTTGGTAATTGGCTCACATTTACACCATTTACAGTGTACTACAGTCTATGACTGTGATTTTTGGTGGGGATGTTTTGCCAGTCTTTGACTTTTTTTCCTGGTTTCTGTGAAAAACTTGCCATTGGTGAAAATAGCTTCACTGAATCATTATGTTTGCTTAATGACTTAATGGAGATTTTACAGTAACCTTCCCCTGCCACGCTGACCAGGCCACGCCCACCAGGCCACACCCACCAAGCTACGCCCACAGAAGTGTTAGTAAAATATTTTGAATCCCACCACTGGATCCAGTCCTATAATTCACAGCCAGTACATCTTTATCCATGATGTTGGAAATTGTGAGTCCTGAAGTCAAAAATATTTTGACCTGCTCAACAAATGTTGTAACCTAATAAATATGAACAATTACTGTAAACAAAGTATTTGTAGACTTTCTCTGTAAAAAAAACAAAAACGCCCAATAAGCACTTCATCTAACTTTTGGGGCTGCAGCATCTTTTTAAGGGCTTCCTTATTATTTCTTGAAAATGACAACAGTATGGATCTATGTAAATGGTAGAAGGTTTACTGTTCTCTTCAGGTGTTGTAGCCAGCTTTCATTACTGGGAAACCCTGCTGTGTAAAAAAAAAGTAAAAATTTTACTTTCATGCGTCTTTTCCTCTGTAGTGGAAACGAGGGAAGCGTTAATGAGTCGAATACATGAAAACTGCACAGATGCATGTTTGTGAAGAAACAGGTAAGTTCAGATGCTGAGGGGAAGACATTTAACAAGGTCAATACAAATTGCGTGATTTTGACACAGCCAAGACTGTTGTCACTAAGGGGTTATGCACTCATTTTCTCTTCATCCTAATGGCATTTTTATGTCTTAATCCCCACTGGGTTGATTTGGAACGTTTATCCTCAAAGCACTGTAAAAAGGTGAGGTAAGGAAGGTAGCAATGAAAAAAGAAATATCTTCAAATGCAATGACACCCAAATAATTTCATTATCACAAAGATTATAAACTCTTCTTTAATCATTGTTTAGTTGATCAAAATCATTGATTATATAGTTTTTGGGTTTTCTCCTGAAGAGTATTACATTGTGTCAAATATGACACACTAACACAAAAACTTAAAAACAATAAACAAATACAGTGTTCCCTCGATTTTTGCGGGTTCGAACTTCGCAAAACGTTTATACCACGGTTTTTCAAAAATATTAATTAAAAATACTTTGCGGTTTCCCCCCCTATACCATGGTTTTTCCCGCCCGATGAGGTCATATGCCATCGACAAACTTTCGTCTGCCTTTAAAAAAAAATTTTTTAAATAAATTTTAATAAATAAACACGGTGAGTAATAATCTAAGGCAGAGGTCCCCAACCTTTTTTGCACCAGGGACCGGCTTTAAGCTAGACCAGTTTTCCATGGCCCGGTGGGGTGGGGGGAGCTAGCTGTCAGCGGCGCCGTAAAAGGGGCGATCAAGAGAGGAATGGGTGAATGAATGGACGGAGGGTGGGAAGGAAGGAAGGAAAGAGGGAAGGGACAGGAACAGAAGAAGGGTGCAAAGGAAGCAAGGAAAGGTGTGAAAGGGGAGAGTAAGAGAGGAAGGAGTGAAAGAAGGGAATGAGGGAGGAAAGAAGGGAGGAAGGAAAAGGAAAGCAAGAAATGGAGGGAGGAAAGGAAGGAAGGAAAGAAAGAAAGAAGGGGGGAAGGGACAGGAACAGAGGAAGGAAGCAAGGAAACTTATGAAAGGGGAGAGTAAGGGAAGAAGGTAGGAAGGAGAAAAAAAAGAAGAAATAGAGGAAGGGAAGGTAAAAGAGAGAAAGAAAAAGAGCAAGAAAGAAAGCAAGAAAGAGAAACAAAGAAAGGCAACTTCAAAGAAAGGCTCACTGAGCATCTCTCACTCTCTCTCTCTCTTTCTATCCCTCTTTCTTTCTTTCTCTTCCTTTCTCTCTCTCCTCTTCCTTTATCTCCTCTCTCTCTCCCTCTCTCTTTCTCTCTCCCCTCTCTCCCCTTTCCCTCTCTCTTTCTCTCTCTCCCTCTCTTGCTATCTCTCCCCCCTTTCCCTCTCTCTTTCTCTCTCTCCCTCTCTTGCTATCTCTCCCCCCTCTCCCTCTCTCTTTCTCCCTCTCCCTCTCTTTCTCTCTCTCTCCCCCTCTTTCTCTCTCTTCTTCTCACTTTCTCTCTCTTGTTTTCTTTCTGTCTCTTTTGCTTTCTCTCTCTCTCACTCTTTCTTGTTTTCTTTCTCACGCTCTTTCTCTCTCTTGTTCTCTCTCTTGCTATCTCTTTCTCCCCCCCCTTTCTCTCACTCTCTCTTTCTCACTTTCTTGCTGTCTGTTGCTATCACTCACTCTCGTTCTCCGTTCTTCTCAGCGGTGACGCGCGCACGCCCTGCCCGCCTCACCTTTGCGAGAGCACTTTCGCCCCGGGCTCTCAGCAAGGGGGTTTGCAGGAGAGGTGGGGCCGGCGAAGGTGATATTCAATGTCGGGGGCGCACAGGCGGTTGCACGCGCTCCCTATCTCCCTGCTAGCCCACTCGGAATATTCAAAATAAGAAAAGCCTTCGCCGGCAAAGGTTTTTCTTATTTTGAATACTCCGAGTGGGCTAGCAGGGAGATAGGGAGCGCGTGCAACCGCCCGTGCGCCCCCGACATTGAAGACCTCCGCTGAGAAAAGCCTTTGCCGGCATTTCCTCTTGGCGTCAAGGAGGCGCAGCGGCGGGCGGCGAGAGGGAAGGGTGGGGGGCAGCGGCGTCCCTCCTGGCCTTGGCGGGCCGCCCGACCCTCCCCACCTCCTGCAAACGCGGCGGGCGGCGGGGGGAGAGCGAGGAGCCGGTTCCGGCGGGCGCGGGGCTTGGCTGGCTAGCGGGGGGAGCGCCGCTGGTGGTGCGGAAAGGCCGAGGGGGCCCTGGCGCCGCGGACCGGCTGAAAACCCCCAACGGCCCGGTGCCGGTCCATGGACCGGCGGTTGGGGACCTCTGATCTAAGGGAATGGGAAATTGTAATTTAGGGGTTTAAAGTGTTAAGGGAAGGCTTGGGATAATGTTCATAGCCAAAAATAGTGTATTTACTTCCGCATCTCTACTTCGCAGAAATTCGACTTTCGCGGGCGGTCTCGGAACGCATCCCCCGCGAAAATCGAGGGAACACTGTACAAGATAAAGACACATGGAAAAACTTTTATACCTGGGTCAAAAACCGAAAAAAGAATAGCTGTACATAATGTTAAAATAAAATGAAGGAAAAGAAAATATAAAAATGATCCAAAAATGATCTACTTATTTGCCGATAAATTCTTTTTACTTGTACTATGATTATTATTTCTATATGTGTATAACTATGCTGATACGAATGACCGTGAATCTATAATGAGATAAGCTGTAAAGAATCAGCAGAGGAGGGAAGGGGACATTAAAAAAAAGAAAAAAAGAAAAGAAAAAAACCAGTAACTTTCCTCAGATTCAAAAACGGCCTCTCTCTGAAGTTGTAATATATCTGTAGCAACTTTCTCTGCTTGTCATACTATTCCATTAATGGCTCACATACTATTACCTTGACTGTAATAAAGTACACCGGCATAACAAAACCGTTTAAGGGATAATGATGAGTCATTTTATTTTATTTATGCAGCTTTTAAAAAGGCTATGACAGGTTAAATAGGCAAAGTCAGTGACTGACTGACTGCCTCCAATGTTACATTCATAAATAGATGATGGAGTTTGCAGCCTGCAAAACTGTAATTGTTGTTGTTAACATCTGTCAAGACCTAGGCAGCAATTTCCCCCCCTCCCAAACTCAGAAAACATCAGGAAAAGTGAGCCCCACTTTGTGTGTGCGTGCGTGTGTGTGTGTATGATTACCATTTTTCACACTTCTGACTGTTGTAGACTCTCCATAGTCATGTGATCAAAATTTGGATGCTTGGAAACTGACATGTATTTATGACAGTTTGATTGTCACAAGCACCATTTATATCCTACTTTTCTGAAAGTTCAAAGTGTATACATGAACGAAAGGAGTTATGCTTCATTTTAGTTCCCTATCAGCAACTTTAAGTGGTACTGTAGGCTGAGTGGGAGTGCTTTCAGATTTTCCAATTTTTGTTTTTTCCCTCCATGATTTTGTTCTTTCCAATATAAAACTGGGAAAACATCCAGAAATAGCAGCCCACAACATTATTTCCCTCACACAACTGTGATGTAACCATGGGATATCTAATTCTACTTTTTCCTCCCTGGCATGGTTGTCTTTCACTGCTGTCATTTTTACTGATTTGATTGGAATCCTTTGTAGACTGTCCTAACTCTTGTTGAGAGGCAGCCTTAGAAGTTGATTAAATAAAATGAGGTACACAACATAATTTGGAGAAAGTCATAGGTCAAAGCTGAAAAAAAATATTTCAAATTCTCTAGGCCACCACACTAACTAGGGTATTTCTAATTCATTCCCATCCTACTTCGATGGTTTTTTGAATACTCTTATATTTTCAGTGAGGTAATAAAAGACAGTTATTCCATTATAATGATGGTGCAGCATATTTAGAATAATCCAAACACATGGAACCAACTCCCCCCAGATATCAGAGTTGTCCCCACCCTCCTTGCCTTTCGTAAGCTCCTTAAAACCCACCTCTGTCGTCAGGCATGGGGGAATTGAGATATTCCCTTCCCCCTAGGCTTATAAAATTTATGCATGGTATGTCCGTATGTATGATTGGTTTCTTTAATTGGGGTTTTTTACATTACTTTTAATATTAGATTTGTTCATATTGTCTTTTTACTGTTGTTAGCCACCCTGAGTCTATGGAGAGAGACGGCATACAAATCTAATTAATAAATAAATAATAAATAATAAATAATAAATAAATGTCCCTACTTTGTCTTAGCCAACTCCTGTCCTGTGTTCAGCATGCTTTGATTTGAGAAAATCCTGTCCAAAAGAAAAAGTTATAACAATAGCTTCCAAAGTATTTGGTCTAGTGGACAAGTATGCGGCTCTGTAGCTCTAATCTTATATTCTAAGAAAGCTATAGTTAATTGATGTCTCTCTTTCTCTTTTATCTATCTATATCAAACTCGCGGCCCACGGGCCGGTTGTGTCAAGCACTGCCCATACCCAAACCTGGTTTAGTGGAGGGGGAAAAGTCATGATCCATCACCTGATGAAGTGGACAAGGCCATCGGAGCTGTGAGTTCCGCCACCTGTTTACTGGATCCGTGTCCCTCCTGGTTGGTTTCGGCCAGCAGGGAGGTGACACGGAGCTGGGCCCAGGAGATTACCAACGCTTCCTTGGGGAGGGGAGTTTTTCCATCACTCTATAAAGAAGCGCTTGTGCGCCCCCTCCTCAAGAAGCCCTCCCTGGACCCAGCCGTACTTAACAACTATCGTCCAGTCTCCAACCTTCCCTTTATGGGGAAGGTTGTCGAGAAGGTGGTGGCACTCCAGCTCCAGCGGTCCTTGGAAGAAGCCGATTATCTAGGTCCCCAGCAGTCGGGTTTCAGGGCCGGTTACAGCACGGAAACCGCTTTGGTCGCGTTGATGGATGATCTCTGGCGGGCCCGGGACAGGGGTTTATCCTCTGTCCTGGTGCTCCTTGACCTCTCAGCGGCTTTCGATACCATCGACCATGGTATCCTTCTGCACCGGCTGGAGGGGTTGGGAGTGGGAGGCACTGTCCTTCAGTGGTTCTCCTCCTACCTCTCTGGCCGGTCGCAGTCGGTGTTAGTGGGGGGCCAGAGGTCGACTCCTAGGTTTCTCCCTTGTGGGGTGCCTCAGGGGTCGGTCCTCTCCCCCCTGCTATTCAACATCTACATGAAACCGCTGGGCGAGATCATCCAAGGACATGGGGTGAGGTATCATCAATATGCGGATGATACCCAGCTTTACATCTCCACCCCATGCCCAGTCAACGAAGCGGTGGAAGTGATGTGCCGGTGCCTGGAGGCTGTTGGGGCCTGGATGGGTGTCAACAGACTCAAGCTCAACCCGGATAAGACGGAGTGGCTGTGGGTTCTGCCTCCCAAGGACAATCCCATCTGTCCGTCCATCACCCTGGGGGGGGAATTATTGACCCCCTCAGAGAGGGTCCGCAACTTGGGCGTCCTCCTCGATCCACAGCTCACATTAGAACAACATCTTTCAGCTGTGGCGAGGGGGGCGTTTGCCCAGGTTCGCCTGGTGCACCAGTTGCGGCCCTATCTGGACCGGGACTCATTGCTCACAGTCACTCATGCCCTCATCACCTCGAGGTTCGACTACTGTAATGCTCTCTACATGGGGCTACCTTTGAAAAGTGTTCGGAAACTTCAGATCGTGCAAAATGCAGCTGCGAGAGCAGTCATGGGCCTACCTAGGTATGCCCATGTTTCACCATCACTCCGCAGTCTGCATTGGTTGCCGATCAATTTCCGGTCACAATTCAAAGTGTTGGTTATGACCTTTAAAGCCCTTCATGGCATCGGACCAGAATATCTCCGAGACCGCCTCCTGCCGCACGAATCCCAGCGACCGATTAGGTCCCACAGAGTGGGCCTTCTCCGGGTCCCGTCAACTAAACAATGTCGGTTGGCGGGCCCCAGGGGAAGAGCCTTCTCTGTGGCGGCACCGACTCTCTGGAACCAACTCCCCCCGGAGATTAGAACTGCCCCTACTCTTCCTGCCTTCCGTAAACTCCTTAAAACCCACCTTTGCCGTCAGGCATGGGGGAACTGAAACATCTCCCCCTGGGCACGTTTAATTTATGCATGGTATGTCTGTGTGTGTGACTGTTAGCATATGGGGTTTTTTAAATATTTAAATATTTTAAATTTGTCTGATTGCTTACGATTTGTTTTTTACATGTTGTGAGCCGCCCCGAGTCTTCGGAGAGGGGCGGCATACAAATCTAAGTAATAAATAAATAAATAAATAAATAAATAAATCACATGACAACAAAGTTGTCTGGAACCCATACCACATCTCGGACATCAACACCCTTGAAAATGTCCAAAGATACTTCACCAGAAGAGCCCTTCACTCTTCCACTCGAAACAGAATACCCTACGAAAGCAGACTATCAATCCTAGGTCTTGAAAGCTTAGAACTACAGCACCTAAAACACGATTTAAGTATTGCCCACAAGATCATATGCTGCAACGTTCTAGCTGTCAATGACTACTTCAGCTTCAATCGCAACAACACAAGAGCACGCAACAGATTCAAATGTAATATTAACCCCACCAAACTTGACTGTAAAAAATATGACTTCAGCAACCGAGTTGTCGAAGCATGGAACTCATTACCTGACTCAGTAGTGTCAACCCCTAACCCCCAACATTTTTCCCTTAGACTATCCACGATTGACCTCTCCAGGTTCCTAAGAGGTCAGTAAAGGGCGTGCATAAGTGCACCAGTGTGCCTTCCGTCCCCTGTCCAATTGTCTCTCCTTATCTCATTTATCTTTTCTTCCTTTCAAATATGTTCACCTATACTTTTATATCTTTTCTTCTATTCTTTTCTTTATTTATAATACTACATATCTATTCTCTTCAATGTGTATTATGTATTGGACTAACTAACTAACTAACTAACTAACTAACTAACTATAAATAAATAAATAAATAAATAAACAAATAAAAATAAAGTGACGGTGTGAGTTTGACACTCCTGATCTACTGTATATGCATGAATGCATGCATACTCACATACTTTGATGGAATTCTCAGACTTAATTTCATCCTAATAGGTTTTCTGAGCAATGGCCTAGACCTGAGGGTGTTTGTAAATTGACAACGCTTTCAGGCGCACATTTTGGAATGGCTAGTTTATCAGGTTATCATCCCTTTGGAGAATTTTATGCCCAAACTTTGTCATCAGAAATAAAATTTCCCGAAAGTGTTAACAATTACCTCCTTCCCTAAAAATTAAGGCAATCTTTCATCCTGACTTGAGTTACATTCATAAAATACCCTGCAGGTAGTCACATGATTACTCTGAGACTACCTTCTACCACATACCGCCCAGTGACAAGTAAGAGCCCACAGCGTTGGCCTTCCTTGGGTCCAATCAGCTAAACAATGTCAGCTGGCAGGTTTGTGGGGGAGACCCTTCTCTGTGTTTGCCCTGACTCTCTAGAATCAGCTATCTCCTGAGATCAGCACTACCCCCACATTTTTGGCCTTTCGGAAAGCTGTAAAGACCTGTGTTTTCCGACAAGCCTGGCGCTATTGACCTCCGGGGGGGGGGGGGCTTGGCCCATGAATACATGGATAACTGTAACTATTTTAAATAGAAACATTTTTTTATATTGATCTCTACCTGTTTTTGTTGTGAGCCTTCCTGAATCCCTAGGGAGTTGTAAGGCATAGAAATTTAATTAGAATAGAATAGAATAGAATCAATTAATTAAAATACTGGGTTACCAATTTTTAACTCCATTCCCTTTAGGGAAAATTCTTCCCAATTCTCTATGACAATGCCTTATTTCAAATGGAAAGCAAAATATAACAAAGAGAATGGCAAAAACCCAAGCTAATCCTCCTAGCACAGAAACTGAGCGTACATTTCTGCACACAAAACTCTTTACCGCTAAATGTAGGTTGCAGTTAGATAACCACTTAAATTAGAGCACAGGGCAACCAGCAGGCTCTAGTGAGATGTTGGAGCTTGAATCCAGTAATTTTGGTGGATAAGACCTTCTGAATTTTAATTGTTCCACATGTGGCCCTTTGGACCTTATATTATTTATGCAACTCCTGATTGGTCAGTTGCCTTGGTTACACAATGCTATATCTAAAGTGCTCCAGCTTACATAAATGTCTTTTGCCCCATCCTTACGGATTGGTCTGGCTTGATAAGACCCATGCTCTATGATGATAGAAGGCTTCTTTTGAAGTCTTAATTACATTCCTCTCCTGTGTCCCATGTGATAGATTCATGATGACTGTACAATGGTGTTTTTCCGACTTATCTCTTATTTGGTTAATTTCTTTTGCACATCAATTACTGTAGTAAAAGCAAGTTATGCAATCTTCTACTTTCTCTCATGGAACCTTTCAAAGCTATAATCGATACAGAGTGCGCCAGTCCAGAGCACCCCCAGGCAGTGAGTTACAGATGCCAAGTTCTGAATGCCTAGCTGAGGTAACTAATTATGAATTACAATGGCTAGAATTTGTTTGTTTTATTTGTTTATTTTGTCCAATACACAATACATATAGAAGAGAATAGAAACATAGAAGACTGACGGCAGAAAAAGACCTCATGGTCCATCTAGTCTGCCTTTATACTATTTCCTGTATTTTATCTTACAATGGATATATGTTTATCCCAGGCATGTTTAAATTCAGTTACTGTGGATTTACCAACCACGTCTGCTGGAAGTTTGTTTCAAGGATCTACTACTCTTTCAGTAAAATAATATTTTCTCATGTTGCTTTTGATCTTTCCCACAACTAACTTCAGATTGTGTCCCCTTGTTCTTGTGTTCACTTTCCTATTAAAAACACTTCCCTCCTGGATCTTATTTAACCCTTTAACATATTTAAATGTTTCGATCATGTCCCCCCTTTCCCTTCTGTCCTCCAGACTATACAGATTGAGTTCATTAAGTCTTTCCTGATACGTTTTATGCTTAAGACCTTCCACCATTCTTGTAGCCCGTCTTTGGACCCGTTCAATTTTGTCAATATCTTTTTGTGGGTGAGGTCTCCAGAACTGAACACAGTATTCCAAATGTGGTCTCACCAGCACTCTATATAGCGGGATCATAATCTCCCTCTTCCTTCTTGTTATACCTCTAGCTAGACATGAGGTAATATATATAAAGAAAAATATAAAATAGAGGAAAAGATATATGAAAGGAAGAAAATATATATGATATATGAGATAAAGGAAAGACAATTGGACAAGGGACGAAAGGCACACTGGTGCACTTATGTGCGCCCCTTACTGACCTCTTAGGAACCTGGAGAGGTCAATTGTGGATAGTCTAAGGGAGAATGTTGCAGTTAAAATTCAGGAACAATTTCTTCATGCTTGCCTACTAATTTAATATAGAAAACAAAACTGTAATCCTACTTCCTAAGAGGAAGTGGAATCCCATTTTTTAAAAAAGTACTAAGGTGGTTGTCTTTCTAGGCTCATGGTGTAAGTCACAAGGAAATCAAAATAAAATATACATTATTATGCAAGTGATGCAATTAGTTACTTGTGTCATGCATACATACATCATTAACATGACAACACAGTGACATCGTAAAACATGTTTTATGCATTACCTTCTTCGGAGATACCCATGATTGCCATTGCTTTTTTTCTAGGACAATTTTGACTTCCAGGAGTATCTATCCATCCATCCATCCATCCATCCACCCTTCCATCCATCCATCTAGTTACACTGTATCTCACACTTTTATTCTTTTTACAAATATCTCAAGGTAGCAAATACTCATGTTATTTTTTCTTCCTCCTACTTTCCCGACAGGCATTCTCCTCTGAGATCTGATTAGGTTAGCGTTCTGTGATTACTCAAGAGTGGCTAGGTGCTGTTGCTGTTTTTTTATTTTTTTTATTTTATTTTATTTTCATTTTCATTTCATTTTATTTTTTGTTAGTTATAACTCCTGGAAATTGCCTTGATTAGTTTTCACATTTTTGTTTCCAGGACTTCTAGAAGTTATTCTTGAATACAGCTCATCTGTCTGGAACCCACACCACATCTCAGACATCAACACTCTCGAAAACGTCCAAAGGTACTTCACCAGAAGAACCCTTCACTCCTCCACTCGTAACAGAATACCTTACGAAAATAGACTAACTATCCTGGATCTTGAAAGCTTAGAACTGCGATGCCTAAAACACGATCTAAGTATTGCCCACAAGATCATATGCTGCAACGTCCTTCCGGTCAATGACTACTTCAGCTTCAACAGCAACAACACAAGAGCATGCAACAGATTCAAACTTAACATCAACCGCTCCAAACTTGACTGTAAAAAATATGACTTTAACAATTGAGTTGTCGAAGCGTGGAACTCATTGCCAGACTCAGTGGTGTCAGCCCCCAGCCCCAAACATTTCTCCCTAAGACTCTCCACGATTGACCTCTCCAAGTTCCTAAGAGGCCAGTAAGGGGCGTACATAAGTGCACTGATGTGCCTATCGTCCCCTGTCCAATCTTCTTTCCTTATCTCATATCTCATACATTTTCTCTCCTTTCCTCCAACCTCTCTTCTTTCTTACTTTCTATCATTATATATATTACTTAATGTCTATTCTCCTTCATATGTATTGTATATTGGACAAAGAATAAATAAAAATAAAATAAATAAAAAATTTACCATTGCCTACTTCCCAGGACTAAAAGAGAGCGAGTGACCAAATATCACCCAGCTGATTTCATCCCTAAAGCAGAACTCACAGTCTCACAGTTTGTAGCCTGGTTTCTGAAACACTACACCAACCTGTCTCTCTTCTAGTTAGGTGTAATATCCATTAACAGCAGGTAGAATAGAGTAGAGTGGAGTGGAGTGGAATGGAATGGAATAGAATAGAATAGAATAGAATAGAATAGGTCATCCAATAGAATAGAATAGAACAAAACAGAACAGAATTTGGAAGGGACCTTGAATTAATATACTATATTAACCCTCCATGAGGCTTAACAACATATTCGGTCAGTCATATCCTCTTTCTGCACTAAGAATAGAACAGAGGCCACTAACTCAGTACCTTTAAGACACCAGATTGCTTACCAAAACTCTAAGCCAGTGACTTTCAACCTTTTTTGAGCCGCGGCACATTTTTTACATTTACGAAACCCTGGGGCACATTGAGCGGCGCGGGGGGGCGCTAAAAAAAGTTTGGACAAAAAAATTCTCTCTCTCTTCCTCCCTTTTGCATTATTTCTCTCTCCCTCCCTCTTTCTCTCCCTCTTTCTTTCTCTTCCTTCCTTCCTCTCTTTTTTGCTCTCTCTCTCCCTCCCTCCCTCCCTCTATGTCTTTCTCTCTCTCTCATTCCCTCCCTCTGTTTCTCTCTCTCTCTTGCTTTCTTTCTCTCTCTTGCTCTCTCTCTTGCTTTCTTTTTCTTGTTCTCTTTCTCTCTCTCTTGTTCTCTTTCTCTCTTTCTTTCTTTCTCTCTCTCTCTTCCTTTCTTTCTCTCTCTCTTCCTTTCTTTCTCTCTCTGAGCTTCGCGGCACACCTGACCATGTCTCGCGGCACACTAGTGTGCCACGGCACACTGGTTGAAAAACACTGCTCTAAGCCGTGCCATTGGCTCATTAAAATAATTATATTCATTGAAATGTTACTTGACTTAAGAAATGAAATGAAGGGCAAGTTTTCATTTTTTATGAGAGACCGATAAAAGTTTTTATCACCCGAGGTCATGTGATTGTATCTGGAATGATAAAACTTGTTATTTTATTATTAGACAATCCAAGCCAATTAACAGTGTTCTAAGAAAATATGCTTATGAAGGGCAAGTTTTGCTTTGAAGTTACACATGAAGAGATTAGAACTGCCCCCACTCTCCTTGCCTTTCGTAAACTTCTTAAAACCCACCTTTGCCGCCAGGCATGGGGGAACTGAGATATTTCCCCCGGGCCTATACAGTTTATGCATGGTATGTTTGTATGTATGTTTCTTTTTAATAAGGGATTTTCAGTTATTTTAATTATTAGATTTGTTATATATTGTATTATTACTGTTGTGAGCCGCCCCGAGTCTACGGAGAGGGGTGGCATACAAATCTAATAAATAATAATAATAATAATAATAATAATAATAATAATAATAATAATAATAAATAATAATAATAATGTGTGGTAAAGATGAATAGATGATAGATAGATAGATAGATAGATAGATAGATAGATAGATAGATAGATAGATAGATGGATGGATGGATGGATGGATGGATGGATGGATGGATGGATGGATGGATGGATGGATAGATAGATAGATAGATGATAGATGATAGATGATAGATGATAGATGATAGATGATAGATGATAGATGATAGATAGATAGATAGATAGATATAGATAGATAGATAGATAGATAGATAGATAGGATAGATAGATGATATACAGACAGACAGACAAACAGAAAGACAGACAGACAGACAGAAAGACAGACAGACAGATGTTAATAACCATTCATTTATAATGCTTCTGTTACAAATTCATGATGAGAATAGAAACTAGACCCCCCACAGAATTCAAAGCAGAGGGTCAGGATTTCCTGTTACAGAAATATGCTTAAGTTTGCACTGTCATAGAAACAAACAAATATTTTATGCACATTTATGAAATAATCATAGGCCCACCTTTTGAAACTGACACGATGCAAGGGCAATTAAATCCTAACAACCTGCCTAGAATTCTCAGTCTGTTGTGTGTGTTCCAGGTAGTTCGATGAATAATGAGCTCATTCAAATCTATGGGGACTTCATAATTGCTTTGGATTTTTCTATGACAGGGCAGTAGCTCTATCTCTGTGGCACTGATTTAGTGCAATTTATCTTAAAATGTGAAGCCTTCCAAAATGTCGTGCCAGCTTTTATAATCTGCAAGTGCAAGATTTGTTTTTGAATGAGAAAGCATCCAAATAATGTGAGCAATTTAAATGGCAATTCTTCTTCATTTTATTTCATTTCTGCAGGATGCAATACTGTGTCTATTTTAAGCATAAATAGGGGGGGGAAAAGAATGTCCCCTCCCAATGTTTAAGCTTACTTCAACAGCTTTAGAATTTATTCAAAGCCATGTATAGTGAGCTTGAGACAGTTAGATTATGTTTTCTGTGAAAAACATTAAAAGTAGTTATAATCAAGCAATACCATCAACTGGATTGGCACAGCTTTACAATTCTGCTGATATGCAATGTGCCATTTTGCATAAATAAGTGGGAGGAAAAAGAGACAAAGCAGTGTAACTCTGTATGCAGTTCTATCAATAGCTACAAAGATCATGGATCTACTAATAAATGGGTTATATGAAGACACTGAAAAGATGGCAGAAGGACTTTTAATCTCAGTACATCCTACATTTGTTGTGGCTGGCCCAGCTCCTGCCCCAAGGAATGTGGAAGTGGATGTGGAGGAAACATCCACATGCCACAGGCCTGTTTGGCTCTCGAGAGAGTCTGCCAGCGAAGTATCCTCTGATGAAGGAAGTGTGGGTGTGATGGAAGAGGGGGGCTTGGCTGACAGCCCAGGAGGAGATCAATCTTTCTTATCTTCCTTATCTTTTTTGGATTCAGAGGAGGAATGTATGACTGACCCACACATGCGTAGAGTTATGCATAGAAGAGAGCAACTTAAGAAATATTACAGGAGATAAGAGAGGCCACCTGTGTTTGGGTGGGGCTCCAGCAATTAGAGCTGCTGATAAAAATAGCAGCGGGCTGGTTTGGCCGTTGTGGAAGATTATCTGATCGTAGTTTCGTCAAGACCGTGGATTGTTGTTTCCTGTTTGTATTCAAGACTGCATGTGGAATTCCTGGATTCTGGATTATACTTCATTGTGAGTGGTTATCACTGTTTGGAGAACATTAGTGAACTCAATTTCCCAGTTATTGGGTTAGAAACTGGTTTGCATTTAAACTGTGCATTGAAGTTTAAAAGGGAGTTTTTCCTTCTCTTCTGTTGATAAAGAACATTTATTTTGCATTCAATCGTGTGTGTGTGTCTGCTTGGACTACTTACCCTGTAATTACGGGCGGTTGCCACACTCCGGCAGAACAACATTCATGTAACATTTTTCATCCATTGCTTTGTGTTCAATGGGTTAATGGATTAGTAATACAAGAGTTCATGAAGAAACATAATGGCCGATGTAATTCTTGATGAATATATATGAAATGATTTGTTTTATTTGCCTGAAACCTTGAACCAGTCTTTGAATGGGAACTGTATTTGTTATGGGTCCCTGGATAATTTGCCCTGTTACTCTTTCTGTTAAGTAAAATATCCTGGTGCAATCCCAAAATTTAGAAATAATTTGACAAGGATCACGTCTTTGAGATGGGCAGGTATATAAATTTAAATAATTAAATAAATAAATAATAAAAGTTATTGCTACACAAGAGTAATAATACCATGAATTGGGCCTTTGTGCTTAGCTGTGGGTGAAACCTTTGCATTCTATTAAATCTGTGTCCCTAGTTAATTTTGAAACTGAATGGTATGTTTCTTAGAATTTTAGGCAGGTTCCTTCAACTTAAAAATTACGTTCAAGGATTACTTGATGAGTTGAGTTCACAAAAGTCATTTTGTGGAAGCCTGTTTAATTACAAGAGTTGGAATGCTAAAAAACGGGCAATATTTGCCTAAACATTTTTTTTAAAAAACCAACAGTATAGGGTTTCATTAAGCCCCCCCCATTTCTGTTTTCCCATAATTGGAGCACTTTCTCAAATGCTTTGGTTCAACACTCTATCTACAGCAACATCTGGAAACCATCTGTGGTATTTGCTGGAAATTCTGGTTTCTCATCAACGTAATGGCTGTTTTTATTCTTAGGTGCCAGAATCAGTTCATTCCTGGGTCATTCCCTACCCAATAATAACTAGATTAGATTTCATTCAAATTTAGGCCCTACCATTAAAAAAAGTTATTGAGGAGTTTGAAAAATGTAGAAAAGGACAATCAGAATGTTTAAGAAGTTAGGTCAGGTCTCTAGCTACATCTTTTACCACAGGGTTTTTTAACCTTTTTGTGCCATGGACTCCTTTGAAGGTAATGAGTATTTTTGGATTCTAGAAGTTACAAATTATTCTGTAATTTTTACATAAAAATATGCTGTATTTTTTCCTTCTATTCAAATTAATAGAACCTCTGAAATTTATCCTCAGGGACCCTAGGTCAAATTTATCCATGGATTTGGGTTTTCAAACCATGTTTTAGAAATTTTAAGCATAAAATAAATATTGGCAATGTTGTGTCTGGAAGACAGTTAGGAAAAATTGCTTCTTCTTACAAACTTTTCTACTTAAGAACCCAGTCATGGAATGAATTAAGTTCGTAAGTAGAGGTACCACTGTAAAAACAATTTTAATGAATTATCTTGAAATATAACAAATGACAGCTTTGGCTACAATCTAGACTATGTTATTCAATTTGTCATTGAAGTGTATGAACCCTAAAAGAATTGAATTCATAAATAGTTGGGTTATGGAAGGGAAAAATCAACTACTGGCAGAAAAAGGAGTTCCTATGTGAGGTGAAGGTATCACTGGAGCTGATTGACTGAGTCCCATTCAAATTTTCTTTTCCTCAGTCTCTGGCAGTGAAAATTATTGGTGCAAGAGATAAAGCTGCACGCAATCTATTTTCACTTACTTGGAATAAACCCACTGGTCTGTTTCACTTCATTATTTTCGCTTACTTGGGACTTATTTCAACCACACAACGTGAGAGAGAACTTGCTTTCTATCTCTTTTCAAGGGGTCTAGGAAATGAGTCTTCCCTGTTGAGGTAACAGTTGAGGTAACGGTCTGGATCCTGTTATCCTGAAATCTGACTTTTTCTCCATGCTTTGGTGTGCACTCACCTGGATTGAATCATGTTTGTGAAAATGCATAGCTGTTTCTTATAATAGTTATCATTTACTTGGGTGGGGATAACAGAATGTGAATTTGTTATTTAATTTGCATACAGCTAACATTAGAGCACCATCTTTCACCTGTGGCGAGGAGAGCGTTTGCCCAGGTTCGACTCGTGCTCCAGTTGCGGCCCTATTTGGACCAGGAATCACTGCTCACAGTCACTCATGCCCTCATCACCTCAAGGTTTGACTACTGCAATGCTCTCTACATGGGGTTACCTTTGAAGAGTGTTCGGAAACTTCAGATCATGCAGAATGCAGCCTTGAGAGCAATCGTGGGCCTCCCCAGATATGCCTATGTCTCAACAACACTCCACGGCCTGCACTGGCTGCCGATCAGTTTCCGGTCACAATTCAAAGTGTTGGTTATGACCTATAAAGCCCTACATGGCATCGGACCAGAATACCTCCGAGACCGCCTTCTGCCACACGAATCCCAGCAGCCGATTAGGTCCCACAGAGTTGGCTTTCTCCGGGTCCCTGTCGACTAAACAATGTTGTCTGGCAGGACCCAGGGGGAGAGCCTTCTCTGTGGCAGCCCCGGCTGTCTGGAACCAACTCTCCCCAGAGATTAGGACTGCCCCCACCCTCCTTGCCTGTCGTAAGTTATTAAAAATTCATCTTTGCCGCTAGGCATGGGAAAACTAACACACACACCAATTGTCAAGGCTGGTGTATGGTTTGATTGGTTGTGTGATTATTTTATTTTATTATAAGGGTTTTAAATTGTATTTTAAAATTGGATTTGTACGTTGTTTATGTTGTTGTGAGCCGCCCCGAGTCCTCGGAGAGGGGCGGCATACAAATCTAATAAATTATTACAGTATTATTATACCTCACAGAATTCTTCTTGAGCTAGACAGCCATAAAAATTTAAGTTATATATAAATACAGTAACAATGAAAATCCTAGCTTGTTTATTTGATAAGTTTCTTTAGTTATGTTCATCCATTATTAAGCGGTAAAGTATGGTTTAAAAGCCACATTGGCTACATGACACATTAATAGCACATTATGACTTAGAGTGATCTACACCCAGTGAATATTTTAATTTACAGAATAGGCATTTTCTCTATTTCAGTAAATTGTGGGAAACATTCATGTGGCACTTTACCTATTTACAATTAATTCCACTGGTTTTAATCTATGAAAAAATGATATTAGAACAATTTGTAATGATCTTGTACTCGGTTTTGCCAATTTAGGGTTAATAATTACTATGCTTATTAATCGGGTATCAGGATATTTCAGTATTTATGTAATGAAGATACACATTTTCCTTGATTAAGGCTGAATTTGTATATTTTGCTGCGCCATGAGAAAGCTTCCCTTAGCGTGATGTCTAACCCAGCCAGATATAATTCAATAAACTATGGTTTACTATGACAGGTAAACAATAATTGCCACATTGTTGGACAGTCTTTCTCACTTGGCCTACCTATGCTATAAAATTGCAGCTTCTAGAAATCCAGACAGCAAAGTTAAAGCCAACAATGGCTTTGATGATAGAATTCAGAGTCACTTCTGGAATTCACCAGCTTAGGTGGGTGGTCTGTCTCACGAGAACAATTTAAATTGCTCCCATTAAAGTATAAATAGTTTAGCTATATCACTGTTCATATAAGTCAGTTCCAGAAACCAGAGCCAAAGAAAATGTGAAATTAATTCAAGACTCACAATAGGTGTTATAGTAACAATATAGCACTTGCTTTTGTTAAAGGTTCAGTTTGTATAGTATAAAAAGCAATGGATGCAGAATGTCTAAATGATTATCAGGAAAGGAGAAGGAGTGTCACTCTTGCTTTTTGTACTGGGAGAAAATTCCTTTTTAACAGCAATGCAAATGTCAGATGCTAATAACGCAGGTGAGAACTTCTTGAATGGGAACATAATGAAGATAGATACATTTGCAACTAAATGCATTTTCCCCTTAAAATATTCTGCCTTGTATAGTAGATGAGCATGAGGCTTAGCCATGAACTTTTCTACTGTAACTCAGTCCTGTAGGTTGTGAATTTTTTCTTAATTGTTGTATCTCATGATTCTTGACGAATATATCTTTTCTTTTATGTACACTGAGAACATATGTGCCAAAGACAAATTCCTTGTATGTCCAATCACAATAAATTAGACATACAAGGAATTTGGCCAATAAAGAAATTCTACCTACCTACCTACCTACCTACCTACCTACCTATCTAGTCTCATACATAATGTAGGTTTGAAAGGATATAATCATAGTAGAACAAAAGAAAAAACATTAGGAATAATATAGAAGAAATAATCATTGGGAATAATACAGTTCATATTCATGAAGCTAATAAAAACATAAGAGAGCCATTAGGACAGGGGACGGAAGGCATGCTGGTGCACTTATGCATATTAATATTAATATTAAAAGATACTAATTTCTAGGTTTGTTGCCAGTAGAATGATGTTTCTTAATGGATGTTAGATATATGGAATTTCCTCCACTAACATTACTGAACATATTGATTTCGCAGGAAATCGCTGTCATTGATTAAGTTACAGTATATTACATAGAGTTGTGAGATATTCAGGCAGGCTTGGTCTCATCTCCTGGTGATGAATAAAAGAATGAATAAAAAATGAATAAAAGAAACAAAAATCCAATAAAAACATTGACTTCATAATTCTGCATTGTCTTTTTATGTAACTTTAATTTTACTAATGTAGGCTGCACACTCTCTTCTTTAGGAGATGATTCAGTACTTAAGTGTTTTAAGGTACATTGATATAAATAAGAAAGTAAAGCAAGTTCTTAAATGTCTCCCATTGGAAAGAATTTGAATTTGAAAGTATATTTATTGTTCTTTGAGTGACATTTATTATCTATCCCCCCTACTCCACCTCATTGGCTTGTGAAAGAATGTGAGGAAAGTATTGTAAGTAACTGAAATGTAATAAAAAAAATTGGGATGAAGTAGACAAAATAAATGGAAATGCACCACCCAAAAGTAGGACACAGATTTGCATATAATCAGTTTATACTAATTTATATAAATCGATGCATGCGTGTTTAGAAATAATAGAAATAGAGTATAAAGTAGGGAATGTTAAGATTCCTCTTTGTTGAATGTGTTAAAGCAAGGCTTGCCAATCATCTACCATGGATGTTTCAACCTAAATTCTTACATTGTGATGTTGAAGAACCTTCTAGTACTATAATCTGCAACCTGTGAGCCTGCTCAGTCTGTATTGAGTCTATTAATTCATTGGTCTATGTCCTAATTGGTATTATTGGCAAATAACTTAAGGTCTTTGCTGCTCACTTGTTTTACTTTATTAATATTAATTATGATTGGCTTTACCTCAGTTGTGAAATCCAATTTTTTTTAAATTACCGGTTCGGTGGGCATGACTTGGCGGGTATAACGTAGTTGGTGGACATGGCTTGGTGGGCGTGGCAGGCAATGATGGGCTACCAGAATTTTTACTACCACACTGTGGGCGTGGCTTATGCATTTTGTTTCACCATCTTTCAGTGCAAATTGAGTGCTCTGGGGTGGAGCTAAATTTTTGCTACCCCACTGTGCCCCCCCTCCGGGCAGTAGCCCACCCCTGATTACCTACTGTATAAAGTATATGTACACACACGAGCATGCACAGCTCTTCTAAAATTATACACGTTCAACCTCATTTTCTGTGATAGGAAAAACATACCCAGAACCCAGAAGGGAAAAAAAGAAAAAAAATGAAAATTTTGCTACTGGTACCGTGTACCTGACCGTACCCAACACTGGTGGCAGGGGAACACTGGTGGCAGGGGAAGACCCAACACTGGTGGCAGGGGAAGAATACTGCAAATATCCATTCCCACCCCACTCTGGGGTCAGCCAGTATTTGCTGGTTCTCTGAATTACTCAAAATTTCCACTACCAGTTCTCCAGAACCTGTCTTGACCTGCTAGATTTCATACAAATCTTTACCTGCTTTACTTACAAATAAAAGATTATGGCTGCTCCTAGCTGGTTAAGCCAGGCCTTTCAGGAGGTAGAACCATTCCCAAACGATGGTAAATACTACCTTATGAGAATGGGTTGAAAGAGATTGTTCACCACCTTCTCAAGGGGCCATCCTTGGACCATATGGTTTTGGATAACTTCTGTTCAGTCTCCAATCTTCTCTTTTTAGGGAAGATTGTTGAGAGGGTGGTCAGCTTCCAGCTACAAAGGGCCTTGGGTGAAAACGATTATGTGGAATCCTTCTCAGAATTCAGACCCGCTATAATTCTCACACAACATTTGTGGCATCTGTGGTGTGGTGTGTTCACCCTGGTCCTTCTGGATATTTTCATATCCCAGCCACAGTATCTTCCTGGACTCTCTCTGGGGAATGGAAGCAGGGAACACTGTTTTGTAACAGTTCTCCTCCTTTCTCCATTCTCAATCAGAGCTAGCATAGGAGGAGAGACTGAGCCCTAGACACTTATTATGTGAGGTACCTCAGCACTCAAGTCTCTCTTCCCTGCTATTTAGCTTCTATCAAGCTGCTGGGAGAGGTCATGGCTTAGAAGCATAGAAAGATAGAAGTCTGACAGCAGAAAAAGACCTCATGGTCCATCTAGTCTGCCCTTATACTATTTTCTGTATTTTATCTTAGGATGGATATATGTTTATCCCAGGCATGTTTAAATTCAGTTACTGTGGATTTATCTACCACGTCTGTTGGAAGTTTGTTCCAAGGATCTACTACTCTTTCAGTAAAATAATATTTCCTCATGTTGCTTTTGATCTTTCCCCCAAATAACTTCAGATTGTGTCCCCTTGTTCTTGTATTCACTTTCCTACTAAAAATACTTCCCTCCTGGACCTTATTTAACCCTTTAACATATTTAAATGTTTCGATCATGTCCCCCCTTTTCCTTCTGTCCTCCAGACTATACAGATTGAGTTCATTAAGTCTTTCCTGATACGTTTTATGCTTAAGACCTGAAGAGCAAGTGGCAGCTATGGATAAGGGGCCATTGCACAAATCTGTCTTGTGCAGCAATTGCACACATTTCTGGACTGGGAAGCCTTGCTCAGATCAAATTCCCATTTGGATTACAGTACTGCAATATGCTTTAAGCAAAACTATCTGGAAGCTGCAACTGACACAGAATCCAGCAACATGCACAGTTTTGGGTGTCTGCTGATCACACAATAATAGAGTTGCACTTGCTTCCAGTTGTTTTTTAGATCAATTCAAAGTTACCACTTTCAAAGCCCTATGTGGCACAGGGTCAGGATACATTCAGTTCCGCCTCTCCCTGAAGGTATCTGTCCTTCCTACTAGTTTAAATAGGATGAGTATGCCCCAAGTCACCTCCCATAAAGGTTGCCATCTGATGAGGCCTTAGAAATGTGTTTCCTCAGTGGCTGCTTCAGCATTTTTAACCTTGCTGTTCAGTTCAAGAAAACTCCCTAATCTTATGTTCCCGGGTCTATTTGACCCGGACTGCAAATTGACCATTTTAGGTACTTATATTTGGTCTTTTTGAAAGCTTTTTTCACCTGGAAACAAATTTGAACATTTCTGCACACAATGGAGTGAAAATTGAACTGAAAAAATTAATCCTTATTGGTTTATTTTGCACATAATTGTGCCTCCCCTCCCGTGTTTGTGGATTTTTTTTAGGTTTATAAGGCCGGGGGGGGGGGTGGCCCTTTTGTGGCAAAAATAAACCAATAAGAATCATTTTTTTCCAGTTCATTTCTATTTTTCTTATGTTCAGGATTGTTCAATTTAGTATTTCAAAACTTTTCGGGGAATATTCCTTAGAGATTTGTAGCCTAAAAAAAGTATAAATTGAAAAAAAAATTCAGAAAACATGGGGGGAGAGGCTTTTTGATAAAAATAAAAATATAAGCCTCAATTTTTTCAGTTCAATTTTCATATCATTATGTTCATAAATGTTCAAACTAGTTTTCCAGTTGAAAAAGTTTTCAAAAAGATCAAGTTCAAGTACCTAAAAAAATTCTTTTTGGTCCGGTCATATACGACCAGAAACAGACTCGAAGTGATGATTTTTTTTTGCCCAGAAAAGAATTAGCCACCACCCCAAAAATATTGTTTTGATGATCAGCAATGTTAAATTGAGTAAGATATTAAAAATATTTCGGATTTGAAGCTTGCGTAAATATAAAGTGAAAATGTTTGCAAGCAGCCAAGGGGGGGGGGGGGGGTTATTTATGATTGTAAACAACCAATAAGAAACATTTCTTTCAGTTCATTTATATTTTTCTTATATTCAGAAATGTTCAAATTACCAATCCCACACCAACTTTAGTAAAATTGAACACATTTTGCAAGCAAAACTATCCATAAATTGAAAAATATTTCACAAAAACGGGGGAGGCATGCATTCTATCAGCAAAATAAACCAATAAGAATTACTTTCTTCATTTCAATTTTCATATCATTGTGTGCAGAAATGTTCGGACTACTTTCCAAGTGAAAAAAGTATTCAAATTGACCAAACATAAGTACTTCAAATGAAGAGTTTTCGGTCCAGGTCAGGGTGACCCGGGAACACAACTAGTGTGACTTTTTGTTTTTCAGCAAGAACCCCCCCCCCCCCCCCAAAAAAAAATTATCATAGAGAGAACCCCTGAAATGATGAAAAGTCATGAAATTTCAAGTTTCAGATATGCAGGGAAATTTTTTTACAGGGACTCAAACTTGGCTTCGGGTCACATACGACCCGAACTGAACAGCAAGGTTAAACAACCTCCCACCAAGGATCAGTTAGAACAATTAATCAGTAACAATTAATCAGAGGTAAGAACAGCTTACCTCCAGAAGTTGTGAACCCAACAGTGGAAGTTTTAAGAAGATGTTGGATAACCATTTGTCTGAAGTGGTATAGGGTTTTCTGCCTAAGCAGAAGACTTCCAAGATCCCTTCTAACTGTGTTGTTGTTGTTGTTATCTACAATTGTATCACAGTTGCCAGTTGTTTTGCCAGATTTGTCATTAGTGACTAGTGGAGCCAGTCGTAATATATTTTCGAGGTATATGTGCTGAACCAAGCAGTGCGGCTTTCTGAATTTGATTGATGGTAATTTTGTCAATTTTAAGGTCTTTTAAATGTAATTCCAGTGCTTTTGGGACAGCACCCCATGTTCCAATTACCATTGGAATTGCATTGCTGGTCTGTGCCATAATAGTTGAATTTTGGTTTTTAAGTCCTATTATTATTATTGTTGTTGTTGTTGTTGTTGTTACTACTACCAGTAGTAAGACAAATTCCTTGTGTGTCCAATCACACTTGGCCAATAAAATTCTATTCTATTCTATTCTATTCTTCTACTACTAGTAGTAGTACTACTACTACCACTGTAAAATGAAAGATGTAAATTCTTGCCACCATTCATTTTTTACACTTTGTGTGCCTTGAGTTCTGTTCCCTGGTTTGTGGAGCAGAGATGAGGATGTGGATATTGTTTATGTGGAATAATCAAAATAACCACAAAAATGTTTTTCAACTCTTTATTTTTGGAAGTACCCTATAGACTGTATAAAAAGCGAGGCTTAAGCACTGTAGAAATATCCTATGGTCAAACAATGAGCACAAGAAATGGATACTATGCTCACAAAGCATAGTTTTTAATTTTTTTGTAGTATATTTCTAATACACAAGCATTCATCTATTTCTGAATTGTTAACTCTATTTTGTTGCTCAGTATATTTATCATCGAGCAAACTGTAACCCCCATTGCCTCGTATTATGCTTCTCCATAAAGAAAAAAGAAAAACTCCCCCAGCCTTCCAAATACCACTATCAGTGGAAGCCCTATGTAAGCCTTGACCTTGATGAGAGAAGGGAGGTTGATAATAGTTGTGAAACTGGAACCCCACCGCTATGTGCCGAGATACAGGGCAAGGCCTATAATGACTATCTCGGTGCACAGCATGCAAAGCTGTTGCCACCAGGGCCCCTGCACCTGCTTCTCTTGCTGTTGTAAGCACATTGTCAAGCACATTATCTGAGAAAGAGAATCCATGGATAGATTCTTCCCTGTGCATATATTTATTTGTGCAATGCGCAAGAGGTAACCATCTTTTATTTTACTCAGTAGAAGGAAGCGGCTGATGCTTGATTTTTGTAATACTGATTTTACTGGCTCCACAATGACTTATTCTCTACCTGCTACTGTCTGATCTTTATTTAACATTTATTTAATTGTGCCTGCTGAAAAACCCAAGGCAACAAAATCATCTATTTGGTTTTAGCCCTGTAGCTTATAGAAACGCAAATGTGTTTTTGAAGATACACAAACCTAGATATTCACGATTGTTTTACTTGAGCATTATATATTGCAAATTATAAATGTGACTTGGTTTGGTAAAATCTCACCCACTGGGAAAAATATTTGAAAAGGGTTTGCCCTAGCACAAGGACAAAAGCATCAGCCTGAAGATGACAAGTGGCACCTCGTCGAAATGTTACCACAAATCTCTGAAACTTACATGGGAAGAAACCCGAATATGCCAAGATATGCATATACCATGTTTCCCCGAAAATAAGACACTGTCTTATATTAATTTTTGCTCCAAAAGTTGTGCTACGTCTTATTTTCGGGGGGTGCCTTATATGTCTCAAATAAGACAAATTCACCGGCAGAAAAGCTGACACCCCCAAAGAAAGTGTACTGTACGGTACACTGATTATGGTACGGTACCTGTCAGTATGGCACACACACACAAACGAAGGCACTTATATGGTACAACAGTATACTCCTGGTATTGCAGCTTCCGGCCACCAGAGGAACTACCGTCTACGCACTGTAGTGGAAACTGTAATGGTGGTGAGACAGCAGCAGACTGTGTCTGCTGTACTGGATGGTACAAAGCGATGGAAGGGGCCAGCAGGGGACGCCACATTATTACGGTACTGCTATAAACAGCTTTGAATGTACCGTATGTAAACTTGACTACGCTTTATTTTTGGGTGGTGCCTTATATTAGCAAATTCTGCAAAACCTCTGATATACCTTACTATCGGGGTACATCTTATTTTCGGGAAAACGGTATATATGTATGTATGTATGTATGTATGTATGTATGTATTTATTTATTTATTTATTTTATTTGTCATACAAATATAGTATTGTATTGTAGTATGTTTAACATAATAGAAGTATAAAGTAGAGAGAGAAAAGATAAAAGACATTAGGACAGGAACGGTAGGCACAAAGGTGCACTTATGCACGCCCCTTGTAGACCTCTTAGAAAAAGGGAGAGATCTATTGTAGATAATATAAGGTTGAAGATTTTGGGATTGGGAGAAGACTCAACAGAGTCTAGTAGTGAATTCCAAGCGTTGACCACTCTATTGATGAAATCGTATTTTCTGCAGTCTAGTTTGGAGCGATTTACATTTCGTTTGTATCTATTGCATGCTCTTGCTGTTGTTAAAGGTGAAGGAGTCACTAACAGGAAGTACATTGTGATGTATGATTTTATGAACAACAGTTAAATCAGTTCGGCGACTCAGACTGGCTTTTTACATATATTAAGACAGGGGTCTCCAACCTTGCCAACTTTAAGCCTGGCAGACTTCAACTCTTAGAATTCCACAGCCAACTTCCCTATATTGGGAGATGCATTTGTGATTCAATCTACAAGATAAACCTCTTCAAACTTTGGAAAAACATCTTTCTGCAAAACAGAAATATGAGACCGAAGAAAATATAAGTATTATTTTATTTTATTTTATAAAATGATAAGTATTGTGACATGTTGAAGGACTTAGATATTTATCACCTAATTGTTTTTTTTCTTTTTAAAGAGGCAGTCCTGTCCTTAAATAAAGTTTTTCTAAGATCTTTAAAGGTAATCAGAAGAAAAGATCAGAAGCAATGTGAGAAAATATTATTTTACTGAAAGAGTAGTAGATGCTTGGAACAAACTTCCAGCAGACATGGTTGGTAAATCCACAGTAACTGAATTTAAACATGCCTGGGATAAACATATATCCATCCTAAGGTAAAATACAGGAAATAGTATAAGGGCAGACTAGATGGACCATGAGGTCTTTTTCTGCCGTCAATGTTTCTATGTTTTTAATCCACAAAGAAAAAGCAAAGGTGACAATTTCATAGTTTCTAGTTACACCTCTTTGAGTAAGGCTTTCTGGGGTCTCCAGGTCACACATTTTGCAGCTGTTTTGCACTTGTGGGACACAGGAAACCATAGATTTGTCCATGTTTCAAGAAGCTTATTTAATGATACTTATTGAGTCAGTACCATGAAATATGTATAAAACATATTTTGTATTCAGGCTGTGAATCAACTGCCCTTGTGGACATTTTTTTTTTAACCTCGGCTTGAAATTGGGAGCATATCTGTGTTGTGTTATTAATGTGCTGTCGAAGAACTGCAACAATACAACTGGCAGTAAGATAATGCTTATTAACTACTCAGCTATGAAGTCTTCCTTGAACTTCTTGCCAAAGATTTGACACAGAGATAATTATATGAGTCCAACTATTCCCCTGCACGAATAGTTGATAGAAAATGGAATTTAAAATCACAAAACATTTCATTTTATTTAATTGTTATGTTTTTAGACATAAAGATCTGGGGAGTTCAGGGGGAAAAGGCCTTATATTTTGAAACACCTAGGCTCTTGTTAATTTGCAGAATTTAAACAATGATCCACAACTTCACTGCATCAGTGACATACAAATAAATATCACTTGGTAACTATTATGACCCCTTTTAATTAGAGTCTGTATTCTTCATTTTTTTTAGATTGAACTCACAATAATAAATTTCAAAACAGTACAAAAATCCACAATTTTTTTTTAAAAATGTTGAACTCAGTCCTTGAACTCAGTCCTTGACTCTCGTTGAAATCAATGAAGACAACTTCACATGGATAAATACATTATCTGAAAGTTATGACATTTCAGTGTGATAAACATTACTAAATGTTAGACCTGCAGAATCAATGTTATCACTAGTCACATTTTCAAGGATTTGCTGCAGTAGTATAGGTTGGTTTTGATATTTTTGTTACTATATACTGTATCATCAGAGGTGGGTTCCTCCTGGTTCGGACTGGTTTGCCCAAACTGGTAGCAACCTGCTGGTGATGTCACAATGACATCATGGAACTGGTTCAGTCAGTGTTGGTCTGTAGACACTGCCATCTTTTTTTTTAATTGAATTTTTTTTTTAAAAATGAAATTTTTAATAAAATTGATCTTTTTTCCATTTCCCCCCCTTCTATGCATGTGCAAAAGCCAGATTTCAGATACTGCACAAGCATGACCATCTTGTTTCTGGTTTTTTTAGTGGGGGATTTTTAAATTTGTTTTGCACTGCACATGTGCACATTCACAAAGAGCATATGGCCCTGCAGCGCGACTATGCAGCATGGCCACATGGTGCAGGAGGAAGTGAACTGGCAGCAATATATGTTAGAACCAACCCTTTGTATCATGTACATATTTCTTTTTATTTAGAAGGGAAATCCTGATCTTTTATAAATTTGTCATAACATAATAGCAATAGCAAGAGTATTTAGAGTTATATACTGCTTTATAGTGCTTTATAGCCTTCTTTAAGTGGTTTATAGAGTCAGCATATGTAATCAGCGTGGAAAAATCCTCAAGATTGCAGTGAATATTGGGTGATACATGTGCAATAGTATCTGGAATGCACACTCAAAACACTTTCTTAGTGCATTATTATATGAACTACATTTTGGTCAGATCTCTTTAGTCTATGAAACATGGCTAAACACATCCCTCCCAGACTCCATTATCACAACTAGAGACTATCATGTTTTCTGATCCGATCGTGAAATTCATAGAGGAGGTGGAGTGGCTATCTTCTATTAAAAAGACCCTAAACCTAAAAAAAATATTCAAGTTACACATGAACCATCGTTTTTGTCCTTAAATACCATACTTCTCTTCCTTCTCTGTTACAGAGCCACCGATTATGACATCGTACATGCAAATAAGTTAGCTACACTATTAACATGGGCAGCCTCCTGCCCCCACCCTCTTATCTTTCTTGGGGACCTCAATCTACCTCTTATTAATTGGACCCTAAACAAATGTACAAATGATCCTATACCTGCAACTCTGTACAATGCTGTTACTAATTTGGGACTGGATCTATTAGTAACTAACAACACCAGACTCAACAACTGCCTTTATCTCATTTTTTGCAACATTTATGTAGAAACATAGAAGATTGACATGGTCCATCTAGTCTGCCCTTATACTATATTGTAGTATCTTAGGATGGATATATATTTATCCCAGGCATGCTTAAATTCAGTTCCTGTGGATTTACCAACCACGTCTGCTGGAAGTTTGTTCCAAGCATCTACTATTCATTCAGTAAAATAATATTTTCTCACCTTGCTTCTAATCTTTTCTCCAACTAACCTCAGATTGTGCCCCCTTGTTCTTGTGTTCACTTTCCTGTTAAAAACACTACCCTCCTGAATCTTATTTAACCCTTTAACATATTTAAGTGTTTCGATCATATCTCCCCTTTTTCTTCTGTCCTCCAGACTATACAGATTGAATTCATTAAGTCTTTCCTGATAAGTTTTATGCTTAAGACCTTCCACCATTCTTATAGCCCGTCTTTTGACCCATTCAATTTTATCAATATCTTTTTGTAGGTGAAGTCTCCATAACTGAACACAGTATTCCAAATGTGGTCTCACCAGCGCTCTATATATACTCTACAGTTCAAATACAATTTATGGACTACAAATAAAAGAGCCCTTTTCCAACAGTGGCCATTGCATAATTATTATTTTTTTCAATATAAGCACTTACAAAAATCAGCATAATGATGAAATACCCAAAAATGACTTTTAAAAAGCCATCTATGTTGTCATAGACACCGACCTCTTGTCTTTTGATTGGAATGTACTATTTACTGACAGTAATACTGCAGAAGATCATTATAACATTTTCTTGCTTGTAGTCAAAAGAATCATTAAACTATATGTACCACTAACAACCCCCATAACCAAGAAAAGCAAATTACCCATAACAATAAGAAAGCTCCAATCCAAAACTTTAAAAATCTCTGGTGAAAAAACCCAAAACTGGCTATGTAGATAACTTTAAAAACCACTTAAAAAGCTATGCCACCAGATAAGGGCAGTAATGCACCAATTATCATATTAAACAAGAGGAAAACCTTCTAGGCACCAATTCCACTCGCACCTTCTATAATTTTGTAAACAACCAACTTAAAGACTCAAATCCATCCCACCCCTAAAATGACTTAATGGTAATGACTATAATGATAAAACTACTAAAGCCAACCTTAACACATTCTTCATGGCTCATGCCCAATATTTCCTAGTCGTACCACAAATAATTACAACGATCTAACATAAATTGACTTTACTGAAGATAACAATGAAAAAGCACTATGCCGCCTGAAACCATCTCTATCTATTGGAACTGATAAGACTATGTGCCTACTTCTTTAAAAAAAACCCGCTTTCCTCCGTCTTAGCAGAACCTCTAAGCATAATATTTGAAATATCTTTCAAACCTATGGTCACTAGCCATGGTCATCCCTACCTTCAAAAAAGGAGACCCCACTTTAGTAAAAAATTATAGACTAATCTCTTTAGGTTGCGTCACCTGCAAAGTTATAGAATCAATCATTAACCAATCTATTACCCTCCACTTAGAAACAAACAACCTACTCTCTAACAAACAATTTTATTTCAGAAAAAAAAATATCCTGTAATCTGTAATACCTACACTGCAAAAACATATGGACACACAACTTGATCAAGGCAAAACAATAGACGTAAATTACATAGATTTCTATAAAGCCTTTGATTCAGTGGTGCACAACAAACTACTTTAAAAACTGAAATTATGGCATTTCTGGCTCCCTACATAAATGGATAACCGTGTTCCGTGTTCAAACAGGCAATAAGTGGTCAAACTATCAAAAGCTACATCAAATTCTGTACCTGTTAACAGTGATGTCCCCCAAGGCAGCATTTTAGGGTCAACACTTTTTATACTTTACATAAATGACCTTTGCGATCATATTATAAGCAACTGTGTTCTCATCACTGATGATGTAAAACTATTCAACACTACTGACAATGCTTCTACTCTTCAAAAAGACCTTGACTATGTGTCAGAATGGTCGAACAAGTGGCAACTTTAAATCTCAATCAACAAATGCTCTGTCTTACACTGGCAAAAAAAAATCTCAGAACACAAAATACAAACTGGATGGGCTTGACCTTGTAGACAACCTTCACTCTGTTAAGAACCTTGTAGACAACCCTCACTCTGTTAAGGACCTTGTAGTACTCATCTCTAATGATCAGAGGCCACTATAACAGCATTGCCAAAAAAGCATTAAGAGTTGTTAACCTAATCTTGTGCAGCTTCTTCTCTGGTAACATTTCATTTTTAACTAGAGCATACAAAACATTTTCTAGACCAATTCTCATCTGTCTGGAATCTGCACTACATATCAGACATTAATACAATTGACAATGTCCAGAAATATTTCAGGAGAAGAGTCCCCCCACTTCTTCGTTTATAACAGAATACCTTGTGCCACCAGGCTTAGACAATTTAGAATTATGACCTAAGTATAGAACATAAAATTATCTGCTATAATGTCCTACCAGTCAATGACTACTTCAGCTTCAACCTCAACAATACACGAACATACAGTAGATACAAACTTAAAGTGAACTATTCCAAATCCAATTGCAGAAAATACGACTTCAGGAACAGAGAGGTCAATGTCTGGAATACACTACCAGACTCTATATCCTAAGATTTTTATTAATATTGATTGTTTCTTCATTGCTTATTTGACCCTTATGACAATCATTAAGTGTTGTACCACATGGTTCTTGACAAATATATCTTTTGTTTGATGTACTGAGAGCATATGCACCTATACAAATTCCTTGTGTGTCCAATCACACTTGGCCAATAAAGAATTCTATTCTATTCCATTCCATTCCATTCTATTTCATTCCATTCCATTCTATTTCATTCCATCCCATTCCATTTCATTCCATTCCATTCTATTTCATTCCATTTCATTTCATTCCATTCCATTCCATTCTATTTCATTCCATTCTATTTTATTTCATTTCATTCCATTCCATTCTATTTCATTCCATTCCATTCTATTTCATTCCATTCCATTCTATTCCATTCCATTCCATTCCATTCTTCCCCAAATCCCCAAAATTTTAATCTACTATTGGCCTCATCCCATTCCTAAGAGGTCTGTAGGAGGTGAGCATAAGTGCACCAACGTGCCAACCATCCCTGTCCTAATATCCCCATGTTTTTAACCGTGGATTAACATGGGTCTTCTGCCACATCCTCATCCCGAAGAGTCTGAAAGAAGAGGCTGTGAGAACGGGCCCTTCTCGATGCTGCAAAGTATTTAGTATTCAGTAAGTTAAAGCCTGCAATGAAAGGGAACTGTCAGCGCAATCTAGGAGAAATAAAGAAATGAAGGGGTGAAAAAAAAGAGCAGTATGCTAATAATCCACTCAGTAATTAAGTGAAGATCGCTGCCAAGCGCCACTGCCACTTTCAAAGGGTAATTTGTACAGGAAATCATAGAGTCATTGTCAAATCATTTCAGGATAAAAGGAAAGTCATCAACTGAGATAAGATAAATGCTGGGTGTCTGGCAGCATGTGCCCTAGGAAATGCCTTTGCTATTTTTTATTTATTTAAAAAAAAAACTTGCAAAAGTGGGGCTAAGAGAACTTGATAGGTTGAAATGTACATTTACTATTAATAATAGGGGTGCAAATATGCATAGATGCATTATTAAATAGGTAATAGAGAAATGGTAAAATGCCACAGAATGAAGTTACAGGAATGAGGGTGAATTATTTTCAACTGTTAAGATCCTTTTGTGTAACCAGATTCAATCTGCACAGTGATATGTATCTATATACAATCTACCATATATTTATTATTAAATGTAATCTAGCATGATATGATTTATATCCTTTGACATTGCAGAACGATGATGATTTTTAGCGATAACATCCACAGACGCATAAACACAAATAAGTTAATCAACAGTTTCATTATGTAAGATGTATTCCTGATAGAGCACTCAGGTTCTATATGTAGCAGCTTGCCTTCCTTTGCCGTTGGTGATCAAAGGCATTCTGAATAAAATGAAACTTCCACACAGGCATTATGACAGTTGTTCTTTTGCTAATGGTTTCTTTACAGCTCTATTGCAAGATTTCCTGGAAAGTATAATTGTTCTGGAAAGCATCAAGAGCAGAGGTTCTGAGTGATCCAGGTGATTCCAAATAACCTCTGTACTAAAACAAACACACTTATTACCAATGTTTTTTAAAATTATTTTTTTATTATTTTCAAATATTTTATTCTTCAAACAACAAAAATATGTCAGAATATCAAGACAATAAACATACATTTCAATACAACATTATATATCAAATAGTTTTTTTGACTCACGAGTTTGGGAGTTGAAGTCTACATGTCATAGAAGAGCCAACTTTGCCTACCGCTGGTCTAGACTATAAAAGTAAGTCCATATAATGTGGATAAATGTTCAGGTTTTTATAAGTGTTCTTACATTCATCAAAATGGACAGTCATGGTTTCATGTAAATATACAAACTAAATATACAGAGTGGGCCTTCTCCGAGTCCCATCAAATAAACAATGTTGTTTGGCGGGACCCAGGGGAAGAGCCTTCTCTGTGGCGGCCCCGGCTCTCTGGAACCAACTCCCCCCAGAGATTAGAATAGCCCCAACCCTCCTTGCCTTTCGTAAGCTCCTTAAAACCCACCTCTGCTGTCAGGCATGGGGGAAGTGAGATATTCTTTCCCCCTAGGTTTCTAC